>NC_068368.1:19674628-19822128 GCF_020536995.1 Dreissena polymorpha | reverse complement strand
GTCTGCTTTCTGTTTTTGCAGCTTTTCTTGCACAACGAAAAAATGCAGTGTGCTAAAGGTGTGATTTACAAATACATCAACGACCGTATAAAGGAACGACATGAAAACTTCAACTCGAATCTTATTAGGGATTACGCTGATGTGCACCTGAACTTGAAAAATGAAACTTCCTCACAAGATAATTATCAAGGTAAATATTCAACACTATTGTTTTCACAAAATTTCATCCACGCATAGCAGGCGGTATTACGTGATAGAACAGAACAGAACATAAGATAGACAGGATGGCGAAGTCCAGGCCGAGACAGGTATTTTCACCGTTTTATACACTGTATTTATTTTTTAATTTTTTAAAGACGCTCACTTTCCAGCCATATCAGGAAGAAAGTTTATGTCGAATCAAAGTTCGTTTTATAAATTGAATTTTTCTTAGTAGAGCTGTTATTATGTCAAGTCGAGGTAAAGAGCTAATATTAAAAGCTCATTAAAGGGGCCGTCCAAGAGATAAAGCGTCGTATCGACGCGATTCGATATTTTGGAAAACTACGAGGATTGCCTATATAGCTAAACAATACATCCGTTCAGGATGTGAGCGTGGATGGTCGAGTGGTCTAGGCGGGGGGGGGGGGGGGGCTTTTTACTCCAGGAATCCAGAGGTCAGTGGTTCAAACCCTGTTAAGGGTAACTTTTTTCCTTTTTTAAAAATTGTATTCTTGTTTTTTTTAATTGGGGATTTATAGTTCAAATGTTTAAATTTATCAATATAAAGCATTTAAAGCATTTAATGACAAGCCTCAATACATGCCAAAATCTGTTGGACGGCCCCTTTAACACTCAAAATCAATAATTATTGTGTACAATATATCCAACACTTAAAAGATTACACATAACAAATCAATGTTTCTTATAGCAATATTTAAAAAAAAATCAATGCTAGATGTTGTCTGGTAACAAGATACAACATGCTCTTTTTTGTAGGACAATATATTCAACACATGTTCATGTACCAAGTTAGTGTTCATGTGTCGTCTGAAACGATCTCTCTCTCTCTCCTAGAGAGCGCGAGATGAGCGACGAGAGAAGAGAAGAAGAGGATGATAGAGAGAGATAGAGAGAGAGAGAGAGAGAGAGAGGATAAGCTGAGAGAGAGAGAGAGAGAGAGCGCAGCTAGAGCAGGAAGAGAGCGAGAGAGAGGAGAGAGAGAGAGAGCGGGTACGAGCTGCGAAGAGAGAGAGAGAGAGAGAGAGAGAGAGAGAGAGAGAGAGAGAGAGAGAGAGAAGAGAGAGAGAGAGAGAGAGAGGAGAGAGAGAGAGAGAGAGAGAGAGAGAGAGAGAGAGCAGAGAGAGAGCTCTCTCTCTCTCGCTCTGAGCTAGCTCTCCTCTCTCTCTCTCTCTCCTCTCTCCTCTCTCTCTCTCTCTCTCTATCTCTCTCTCTCTCTCTCGCTCTCTCTCTCTCTCTCTCTCGCTCTCTCTCTCTCTCTCTCTCTCTCTCTCTCTCTCTCTCTCTCTCTCTCTCTCTCTCTCTCTCTCTCTCTCCCCTGATTCTCTCTCTCTCTTTCTCTCTCTCTCTCTCTCTCTCTCCCTCTCTCTCTAAAACATCAATCTTTTACAAAATTCATTTGCTGACATATGTTGTTATTGTAGTGAACAGCAGCTTTGAGTCCATAACCACATTTTTCACATCTGGAGTCGATTTGATTTCTAACGCCCTCACTTGGACGATTCTATATATGCAAGAGTACCCGGATGTCCAGAACAAGTGTCGAGATGTGTTGAATGAGGTAAAAAAAAAATCTTACATAAGTTATGTGTTTCGGATATACCTGTCAATTTCAGTGTCCGAAGTCATGAGTGCTTCCTATGTAAAGTATTTTATATTTACTATTCAATATAAGCCAGTCGTTCAAATGAAATAACCCGTAATACTTTAACACTTGTGTAATTAAAAACTTAAAAGTAATGCGAATGACAAACATGGAATAGTGTTTGTATAGGTATACCTGTTTTCAAACGATATGCTAATCATTTAAACCAATCATCTATATCACTGGGTTGGACTTCACGTGACGTTAGTGTGAATTACGTCAGCTATTTTGTTTGGTGGAACGATTCCCTGTTTTGCTTCTGACCATAGTTAGTTTGACCCAAGTGCAAATTTAGTTGTTTTATCGCAAGAGCATGCTGTGTTCTTGCAAATAAAACAAGCAAATTTGTTGAATTGATATCCCCGCCATAGCTAAAAAACTTGTGATTGACGGACGGACGGGCAGACGGACGGACAAAAGGACGTACAACGCCAGAACTATAGAACAACAAGTCCGATAACATTTTGGTTTTAAGCTCACCTGAGCACAACGTGCACATGATGGGCTCATGTGATCAAACTTTGTCCGTCATGCATCGTTCGTCGTTAACATTTATCTTTGTAACACTCTAGAGGCCACATTTATTGCCCAATCGTTATAAAATCTGGTCTGAACATTTGTCTAATAATATGCTGGACGAGTTTGAAAATGGTTCTGGTTGGTAGAAAAACATTGCTGCCAGGGAGCGGGGCAGTTTCCTTCAAATGGCTATATATAAACCTTGTTATATTATTTAACTCACATGTATTGTCCAATTATATGATATTTGGTCAGAACATGCGTCTTAATAATATCTGTGACGAGTTCAAAAACGGGTCCCGGTCCCGTTGGTTTGAAAAAGGCCACAAAGAGTCGGGGTAGTTTTACTAACATGGCTATAGTTTAAAACGTGTAAACACTCTAGAAGTCCCATTTATTTCCAATCTTTATGAAATTATGCAGAACATTTGATGTAATTGATAGCTTTCATGAGTTTGAAAATGGTTCCGGTCTGTTGAAAAAAATGGCTCATCCAGGAGGCAGGGCATTTTTGCTTATAATGCTTTAGTAAAACCTTGTTAACACTCTAGAAATCATTTTTTTTCCAATCTTCGTGAAACTTGGTTAAACATTTGTTATAATTTTATCTTGGCTGAGTTACAAACAGCTTTGGTTTCGTTGAAAAACATGGTCACTAGGCGGGGCATTTTTCTTTAAATGGCTATGGTTAGACATTGTAAATACTCTATAAGTCCCATTTTTGGTCAAATATTATTGAAACTTGGTCAGAAAATCTGTTGTTATTAAAGCTCGGCTAAGTTCGGAAATGGTCATGTTCGTATAAAAACACAACATGGCCCATAGGGAGCGAGGCATTTATCCTTATATGGCTTTAGTGAAACCTTATTAACACTCTTTAAGTTACATTGTGGTGCAATGGAAATGAACGTAAGTACGAACACTTGCTTTAACGACTTCTAAATCCAGTTCTAAAATTCTTCCGGTTTGATGAAAAACCTGGCCTCTGGTGGCCAGGTCAGTTTTCCCAATGTGGCTTTAGTGAAAAATTGTTTACGCTATATTAACCACATTTATTTGACAATCGGCATGAAACTTGGCCAATAAATGATCAGCTGGGATTGAAACCGGGTAATATGAGCTCAAAACTAAGTCACTTGATCAAATAAAACAACATATTTATACTCTTCAAGTCACACTTTTTGTCCAATCTTTATGAATCAGCTCGCACTTTCTCAGAATAGTCTTGTTTTTCGTATCTCAGGCGAGCACCGTAGGGCCCACGAGGCTCTTGCTATATTTTCAAATTGCATGTGTATGTGCAATCTAGTCAAATTATAAAAATATTTATAAGTTGGGAAACATCACAGAAACTAGTTTAACTTTTCTTAATTATTTCAGCCGTCTTAAAGAGTAAATTGAAATAACGTCAATTTTCTTTTCCAGATATACGGGCATAGTAATGTATATTGGTCTGATAGGAAGAATGTGCCTTATATTGAAGCAGTTATAATGGAGATCAATCGATTATCATCAAACGGTATGAATGTTTCTTATTAATCCGATGAAAATTCGTTTCATAACTTAAAATTGTTTTTCGAAATACACATAGTAATTATGCCTTTCGCAAAACAACGTATACCGTGGATCGTGGGCCATGTGCGAGTTCATCGGTTAATACTGCGATATAACGTGTTTCAGCGGGATTCACCGCCCCGCATACAACTGAAAAGGAAACCACACTGCTTGGCTTCACTATTCCAAAGAAAAGCGTTATACGAGCCAATCTGTACTCCGCCCATAGGGACCCGAAATACTGGGAGGAGCCTCACGTGTTTAACCCGGACCGGTTTCTAAAGGATGAGAAGTTAATACGAAATCCGGCATATATGCCATTTGGAATAGGTGAATTCGGAATAGTATTTTCAACATAACTAAGTAGTAGCAGTTAGGGCAATAGAGGTGTAATACGAAACTATTACCATAATTTTTAACAGCATTCATTGTCTACTAAATTAAAAGTTTTTATTTGAAACAACATTTGCAACCTAAAAAACATTACTGGATGCAACGGCTATTAGATTACTTTTGAGGTCTTTTTGGCAAAGAAAAAAACGACTTAGTGTTACATGTTGCAGTTTGGATGTTGCGAACATAAATTTGAAACCATTATTTTTTTTCAGGACCACGTAAATGCGTCGCGCACAAAATGTCCGAGTTGATTCAGTTTGTAACATTTTCTAACTTGGTTCGACGCGTCTCGTTTGAAAGAGAAGATCCTAACGAAACACATACTTTTCAGCCAGTATACGAACAACTCACCTTGCGACCAATGCCTTTTAAGACGATATCTACAGTGCTTTAATATCGCATTGAAGTGGACATTAATGGCGTATTAGTCTGGCCTTTTAACATTTAAAGTGTATGCTTTGGTTGTCGTTTGCACGTAATTCATATTGGTATCGGTTTGTTCTATTTTTATTCACAGTTAACTTCGATTATATATTTTGATCAACATGAAATAAAATATCTAGTGTGTTATTATACATTATGTTTGCCTATACTGTTAACGTTTGATTTAATGCTGTTTTTTTTTTTAATTAATCAATTATATTTGCACGAACATGGTTTTATATATACCATATAATAAATACTCCCAGTCAGAATATGTTAAGACATATCAGAATATTGTTTAAACCGGTAGAACTTTTAGCTTAGTATTTCGTTATATACACGTTGATAGTTGATTGAACCTATTTAAAGCAGAATGGAACTTTGTATTCAGATGATTGGATACCGGATATTTCTGGAGATATTTATGAATGCCACTAGTTTTCTAATACAAATCAGGTGCGAAATCGGACGATAGTTAAAAGGCGATGCAGGGTCGAAGTTTTTAAAGACGTTGCAAAAGTCACTTTAAAAATCAAAGTACTGACAGTACTGGTGTGACGATGCTTTTGAGAGGATGGATATAAAAGCATCAAGTTAAGTTTATCTTCATCACCACAATCACCACAATTGTGTATGTTGGTGCGAAAAACAAATTTGGTACAAACATTTTGCGAAAAAAAATTGGGTATGAAAACAAATTTGGGTACGAAATAATATTTGGGAACAAAAAAATTGGGACCGAAAAATTTTTGGGTACGAACCAAAAATTGGGGATGAAAAAAAAAGGGTTAGAAAAAAAATTGGGTACGAAAAATTTTAGGTACGGAAAAAAATGGGGGAACGAGAAAGTAGTACCTGTGGGGAACTTGTCCCACATTCGCACATTTTCGGCCCTTTCCGTCAAACATCAGATAAGTTCCTCGAAGGCAATAGTATGAATACATATTTCGGAAGCGGTAATGCGGTCCTACCTACGCGCGTCAAAATGTAAGCGAAATATGTACACAAGTCTGTCAGGAATGATTGAATTAATGAAGAAAATCGTGTATTGATGTAAGTTTTTGAAGAAATGTGCAGAAAATATATTAAACAAGAGCTGTGTTTGTGAAACACAATGCCCCCTGCTGCGCAGCTTTGAAGCCATATATTTTACCTTTGACCTTGAAGAATGACCTTGACCTTTCACCACTCAAAATGTGCAGCTCCATGGCATACACATGAATGCCGAATATGGAGTTGCTATCTTCAATATTGCAAAATTTAACCTTTGACCTTGACCTTGAAGGATGACCTTGACCTTTCACCAATCAATATGTGCAGCTCTATGAGATACGCATGCACGCCAAAATTGAAAAAGTTATGGCCAATGTAAAAGTTTTTGGACAGACAGACAGACGCTTTATATTTGACATTTGACCTTGAAGGATGACCTTCACCTCCACCTTTCACAACTGAAAATGTGCAGCTCCATGAGATGCACATGTATGCCAAATATCAAGTTGCTATGTTCAATATTAAAAAAGTTATGGCCATTAAAGTTTTCGGACGGACGGACAGATCGACTGACACACTGACTGACTGACTGACAGTTCAACTGATATAGGCCACCCTACCGGGGGCATAAAAAACAATGGCGATATTTTTCTCAGCCACATAATTGTTAATAGTTTGATATCACAAAATGAAAGTGAAAGTAGAACTGTCAAAAATGACAACCTGTCAACGTGTTGTTTTTGCTGGCACGAGAGGGC
Organism: Dreissena polymorpha; assembly: GCF_020536995.1. Taxonomy (NCBI): domain Eukaryota; kingdom Metazoa; phylum Mollusca; class Bivalvia; order Myida; family Dreissenidae; genus Dreissena; species Dreissena polymorpha. The sequence continues at coordinate 19,815,621 of NC_068368.1, read as the reverse complement.
GATTACACTCAATGTGTTCACATTTTGACCATAGGCTTTGTCAATGACCTTTATAGTATGGGTAGCTTTGATATTATTTATTGCTATCATGTAACTGCATGATTGTGTATATGTTTACAATACACAAAGCATAAATAATGATATAAATATACTGATTGAGCTTATAATAATCTGAGAACTATAGCCAGGTCAATTAAGGACTTAAAATACAATTTTGTGTCCTGATTTCATGAAGAAATGACCATGCATGTCCTAGATTTCAAATTCAAGGTCCTGGTGTGACACATTGGTAGCATTACCGTTAAACTGTTACCAGGCTTATGAAATTAGTTTTTTTAACTATCTAAGGAAATCTAAATCAGGCACTGATTTTTCTTGTTTTAATACAGTCATAGATCAGTTGTGGCCTCTGGATAATGACCAATTTTTGCTTACTTGTCACACCCTTAAAACTTTCCACACGTCTATAATAGCAAATCTGGATTTAGGTGATCTTCAATGGTACATTTAAACTTTAGCTCTGTTACAAGGGTGCTGGTAAAGTCCAGTCACATATTTAAATCTAGGCCATGTCAAAATCAAAGTGTCAAAGACAAATGAAAGATGCGTTCATTAATTATTGTCCAGTTGTTTACTACTGCTGTAAGTTTTTATATAATATGACTGATGAACATCATGTGAGAGAAAATTCACATTATCATTGTATATCAGGTTTAGCAGCCTTTTAGATAACAAAGTATGCTAGTTTTCAATGTCGCTTCTGGGGATCAAACCCGTAGGGCTTTAAGGACGATTCTGAAATGTTCGATCCCTCGATAGCAACCAAACCAAAAATTAAGTCAAATATTGCCGACTCGGTTTTTTGAGTCGGTTCATGAAGGATAATGGAGCTCGATTGGTCATTGTCGGCTCTGGTACTACTTACATGTACCCCGGGTACTCTTAAGTATACTTACATGTACCCTGGGTACTCTAAGTATACTTACATGTACCCCAGGTACGGTAAATAATCGTAATTGTACTCGGTCCATATTAGACTGTACCCGAGTTGTATTCGCGCCCTAAATCCGATGTCGTAAAACGCGCAACCGATTATCTTAAACACACTTCTCTTCAAAAAACACTGCATCAACATGCTTTTTGAGTATGTGTTCCGATAATATAGAGGCCATTCTACAGAAAATTGACATAAATGTGCAGGGCTTAACACTAAGGCACGTCCGAACGCCATTCACTGCCTGTAAATATCCGTTCAAATATTTCGTTTTCTCTTAACGGTATTCACACATTTCACAGCGTACCGTTACTTGTAAAATGACCGTTTTAAATGTTCCCGACTCTCGGATTTTCGCCAAGGTGAAGAGGAGATGTCTCTCCAAACAAACTCGCATCTTCCAATCAAAATCGCTGATTTATTCTATCATCCAATCAGATGATTGGTTACATAATACTATGAAAACGTATTTATAGAATGTAAACAAAGCTCAAACGGTTGAATGCGAGGTCGTTTTGTATGTAAATATTCGACTATTTGTGGTTGTCCGATAAACCCCGCGTGTCCGATATAACCCACTTATGCTTTTTGCGTCTCACTGATTTTTAGAATGTCCCCTATTTTTTAGGGCTGATGGGACAAATGTCCCCTTGTAGATTCTTTCTCCGCAGAACACTGCATTTAGAAGACCTCGACTTTGCCGATGATTTGTCTCTTCTCTCCCACACCCAACAACAGATGCAGGAAAGCACAAGCATGGTAGCGGACAACTCAGCTAGACTGGGAATAACCATCAACAGAGGGAAGGACACGGTGTTCAGGACCAACGCACCCAACAACACACCAATAACAGTCCAAGGCGATGTGCTGGAGGAGGAATACAGCTTCATTTATCTCGGCAGCATTTTGGACAACCAGGGAGGAACGGATGCAGATGCCAGAACATGCATCGGTAAAGCACGAGCAGCCTTCCATCAGCTGAAGAACATCTGGGGATGCAGCGAAATTGGCATCAAAGATTTGGCTCTTTAATACCATCGTGAAGCCACTATTCCTCTATGAAGCACAGACCTGGAGAACCACTGTCACCACCTTGAAGAAAATACAGGTCTTCATCAAAATTGAGCCATGTTGTGGCATATACAGTGGCGCCATGATTTTGTTCTGGTTTCCTTGTGTTTTGCCTACCTGAACCATATTCAAATTTCACATAGAAACTGTAAAGATAAACATTCGGACGAAGTTTAATACGCATTGTGTCAGAAATTTGACCTCTAGAGTGGTAACACGTTTTTTAAGATAAGACTTGGTGACTTAGTTTTTTGTATGCACGTGATCCAGTCGATATATTATACAGATAAACACATTAACCAGGTTTCATGGAGATTGGATAAATATTTGACCTCTAGACTGTAAATTAGGAAACCGTTGACGACGCAAATCGCACATATTTATTTAAACATGACGACAGTGAATACTTGATCTCAAAAACAATAATATGCATTAGTGAAGAAACATAAAATAAACTTTTAAAAGACGCAAAATCTGCCGTTAATACATGTAAGATATTTCAATTGCGAAGCACAGTAAACACTGATGAGTACCGCTATACGAGAAAATACAAATTTAAACACACACAATAAAAACAATTGTACATGTAATACATCATAACATACATGTAAAGAAACTCAAAATAAACGGAAGTGTAACCAGTGCTACATTCATTTTTAATGATCTGTTTTCAACAGTTCTTCAGAGTTGAATGTGAATATTTCAAAACACATCCGGTGGGTTCAACCTCTGCCAACATATTTGTTACGTTTACAACGTCTTTGTACTTCTTTAGGTTATCTTTGTTTTGGAATGCAATGCGATTCCATATGGACCTGTTCACCGATTGACGAGATAACGTGTCTGCCAATTTCTAAAGTGTTTCCTTTTAGGCACTAATGTATCCATTGTTTGGGAATATTTATTTATAATTAAAGTATCATGTGTAATTAAGGATGTAAGCATGCTTCAATCGGGACATTGGTGGTATAAGTACGAGCATGCTTTTTGAATTAAGTGATGTTATCTCAGTATTCCTTAGAAACGTTATAACATTCAGGTATATGCTGCATGCTTTTCCCGCAACTGCGTACTTTGTGACTTCTTTTCCGCGGTTGACCTTCATGTATGCAGCATATTCACTGTAATAGAATGTTAAAAAAACGCCTACGTCTAGGTTGCAGGACATAAGAAGTATGAACTTAGAAGCACAACAAATGAATGTTTCTTTCTCTTGTCCATTTAATAATTTCTGTGGAAGTGTACGTGGTGTGCCCCTTCATCAATAAGATGACAACTTGGTTGCCATCACCCCTGTTTATGTTTCTGAGGAAATTATAATCCATGAAATCTTTAAACGTTGATGTTTTCAATCATCCCGTTTCAGATATTGTAACGTTAGCACCTGGCGTCAGGTCTTTTCACAGATTTCCATTTATTCTCTTCAATGCAGTTATTAAAAAAAATAGAAAAAAGGAATGTATCGTATAGCATTCAAAATAATTAACTCTATTTAAAAATTGTGGCGCAATGTCGCACTGTTTGTCAAAACCATAAATAAAAGACCACGTGCTACGCTACGGCTTTTTCTCCTGCTGGCGAAGCAGAAGTTTCACTTTGTTTGTAGTTTCAATTCATGGAAATAAATTCATTTTGTTAAATTTACCAATCATTATAACACAAATTTCAATGTAAAATATATGTATACTTAAAGTTTATCATTATGGCTCTATATACGTTTAACTTGTATAAAACAATGTTATTTTACCTGTTCTTTTACTTTTTTACCATGGTAGTTACAAAAACAAAAATATGGGGTAGCATACGATCGCATTTTTCTTAGTAAAGATTATTAAAAACGATGGCATTATTCTCAAAAAATAGATAGTCATGGGGTCGAGTAATCTATTGTTCGTATTGTCTCTTCACTAGATATGGAGCAATAATTGGGGATCGAGAGGAGCGTTAACAATCATCTTTATCGTACAGTTGTACACATTGGACAAACATAACATCAGTTTTAATTGAAACGCTGACTTATTGTTATATTTATTACATATATTTAAAAAGGTGTCAGTATGACAGTCTTCATTTTAACCCCTTTAATAGTTTAGTTATGCGTTCCTAAAACATTTGTTCTTTGTATGTGGCTTTCGCAACAAGCAGAGCTTAAATGGTTATGCTTATAACACTTTAAGATTAAATCTCTGTAAAAAAACTAAACAAAGCTGATATCTCTGTTAACCGCTAAACAAAGCTGACATGCTAATGTTTGGGTTATAGAAACGTTTGGCATTAAATGCAATGGTTGTGCTTTGTTACATGTACCAAATAGTCCATCGCCATTGGTACGTATTACTTTGTAAACAATAACAATCGCCTTTTATGAGTTGTTGGTGCATGACAGCGGTCTTTAAATATTGTATTTTCAAAAGCCTCTATCGCAATGCATTGTTTTTTCCTCCTTGCTGACAACGAGACAATAAATTGAAATATTTGGGCACATAAAATACTTAAATAAATAAATGTGATCTTATTTAAAGATACATGTTAGCCACCTTTCGATAACGTGCACATCGTGTGACATATAGGTAATTAGTTGGTACATCTACAAGTCGCATTAAATTTAATGCAAATTACTGTCTTGTATTAACAATGTGATCTGATAAGAGTTGTGTATTAAGATAGTTTGTATATCGGAGTCTAAGGCAAATAAAGTGTGGTTTCCATCCCGACAAGATGCAGAATACCCAAGTCAAACATAAAAATTGATTGACGTTTTAGTGATGCAATCATTTACTAGTGTTATTCCCTCAATTGATTTTTATGACAATGTCTTCAAAGCGCGTGTTATTAATTATAACAGGTTTCTGCAGTCTTCATTAGAATAGTTGTCGTTCCATGCTCGTACATTAAAGGTTTTGTATCCGTCGTAAAAGTGATTTATAAGAGCTTTTTATTCTGCAATCAGTATGCCCACACTTTCGATGCGTTTCGTTCTGATTATGTGACGATGTACATGGTTGCCTATATTCGCGCGGTCTTTTGCAGAACAAAATATTTTAACAAAATATCCTGCTAAAACGTTCTGGGTTCAAAATATGCATGTATGTAGTTTTGAGGAATTATGATAACCGAAAATAAATCCGGTGTTAAATGAAGCTAATGAAAAGAAAATTATTGTTGTAAAATTATCCCGCTTCTTCGACGATGCAGCTATGATAAGTTCTAATAAGACTTAAGCTTTGACAAACAAATGTAACCATGTATATGAAATTGAAAAGCTCTGACATTTGGATCCAGGGGTATATGAATAGAGTATTCCAATATATTCGAGTAATGAATCAAAGCGCTGAAGGCACTGAAGTTGTTCGCTGTTGTATAATCTTAGACGCAACTCAGTTTTCAAAATTATGTTATAGCTTTTTATGTCGCAAGTTTGAAATCAACACAACCCATTCAAATTTATAAAGAGTGTGTCTTAAAGCACAGGTCGAGATGTGTTGTTTTTTCAAATCATTCATAAATAAGATAATTTAAGCTCCATTTTGGTAAAACAGGGCTTAATGCATATGCATCAATTGTCATCCCAGTACCAGAGACTCTCTTTAAACGAGAAACACCATAATATCATAAAGTGTTGTCCTTGATTAGCTTGTGCGCATTGCACAGGCTAATCAGTGTGCACAGGCTTATCTTATTTGACATGCATTAAGCCCCATTTTCCTTGAAAGCAGCCAATATGTACAGATTGCAATGATAAACACTAGACTGGCCAATGTCGTCTTACAAGCTGTTAAAGACTATTGATTACATACACACAATGCAGTGTACCGGTGAACTATATTGAACTATAAAAAGTCAGATTCGGCGGTTATCGTTCTTAGCGTAGTAGAGCAGACGCTCCTAGCATTCATCGTCTGTATAATTTTACTCCAGGTAGTGCAGTCAGGCAGTGGTTATCGTTCCTAGCGTTGCTAACAGCAGACTGACTTGCAGTTATCGTTCCTAGCGTAGCTAACAGCAGACTGACTTGTAAAACTGCCTCTACGCTCACAACTAAAAACGAATATTTGAATTTGAATTCAGGATTTTGTTCCCATTCCTAGCTAAAAGCGCGTCCTGTTTTTCTTCCGTGAAATTTAAACTCATAAAAATATGACTATATTTTGCACTAATAAACAGCGCAAATTATATTTTGTACTATTAAACAGCGCACAATCGTTTGATCGACGTACATTTGAGATTGTATTGTTACAACCCGTTTTGCAATAAACATTTTTTACCATCATTTTCTTGCAAAATGGGTCGGAGTGTCTTAATGCACTGTGACATTTTTAAAACAACCAGTTTTGCAATAAATCCGTTTCTCAATTCAATCATCACGCATGTATTAATTAATTCAAACTGTTAAAAAGTTCAAGAAAACGTTTCAAATGTCGTATTTATATAATATCATTAAAAAAATTGGACCTATGTGTTGCAGTTCCGGCGATAGAACCGATATTAGAAAACCAGATTGAGCCCATATGTCAACCTTCAAGAGACTTATGTGGGACCCATATGGGCTTGCATCTAGGCTGTCTGTGTTTGTCTGTAACGACCGTTTCAAGCATCCATTTCATACAAACTTTTAAAAAAGGTAATTTTATTTATTGAATTATATTTTTGAAAATATAGTAAAGTAAAACAGCAGCAGTTGATTTCTTAGTTTGGTGATTATCACAAATCCCATGCTTTTAATGAACAGTTGTACTTCTGACCATCATATGCTAGACTAAGATTATTCACTTTGGTGACTGATTATTGAGAATAGTGTACAGTATGGAATACATCAATTATTTAAAAGTTAACAAAGACGAATTATCATGATACTTCCTAGGCACGTGTATGTCATTTTTTTTAGAAAAGTGTGTGGGTTTCTCTCATAACGAGCTCAGTGTTGTTTTCGTTCAAATTTGGGCCTGGTAGGGGGACCCATTCCCAATGGAAAAAGGTATATATTTTTCTCAAATGGGACCTATAAATTCCCCATTTAAAGTTTCAAAAAGGTTTTTTAAGTCTAAACATGTCAATTATCTCGAAATCTAGCTCTATAAATTGAACCTTAGAAAATATTATATTGAATTCACTTTAATTATCAATTTTAAAGTATTTGCAAGAATAGAATCAACAACATAAATTTCCCTATTTTACTAAAATATTTCCCAATCCAAAGGGACCTGGCCCCATTCCCAAAAAGGTAAAAAAAACACAATGGAGTTTTTTTTCAACTTAGTGTACGAATGTTTAATATTTTTTATCAAAATACATGCTAATAGGACGACTCACTAAAATATTTACCAAACAAAAATAATTTCTATATGCAATCTTTATGCCTGTCTTTACAGTTTTCGTTCATTGGAAACTAGGCAATACAATGTAACAACAAACTGAAAATAAAATACATTCTACCGGTGGGTATTTCTTTTATTTAAAGAAAGTCTCAAATATCATTTGGTGATAATGTTTAAGTTTATGAATTATATCAAATCTTAAAATAAAATATTTATTGTACATTTTCATAGCAGCATCTTGTATGTGCTTTCATAAGTGTTTCATTACGAAACCTACTTTCGTACATACAATTTTGAAAAGTGAAACACAAATAGATATCATTAACACATAAAAAATGTATTTCTTACATAAAACTGGCTGCAGCCTGAACACACTTCTCTTGATTAAAAGACAAAATCTCAATGTAGTAGATCCATTCAGCAAAACAGGGGACATAAAGCAGGAACATCATTTCCACCAATTCTTCAAAACCTTAAGCAAACTCACGATAGACAAATGCTTATCAGTTGAATTTCTGCAAAATGCCATCTCAAGGAAGTTCACTGTTTCTAACAACTTACGTTTTCAATGACCTCACTTTTGAATAGTCAATAATTTATTTATGATTAAATCACCTAAGCTTCATTATCCTGTACAAAAAGAATTTCGTTTTTTCTAAGTCCGAATTTCTCAAAACTGATTGGTTCAGGATTGTCGCTAGTTGGCTCACATGGCAAGGTTTTCCTGGGGAAGTTTGTTACTATGTGAAAGTCATCCGGACAGTCATCATGGCAGAACGTGAAGTAATACAGGTACTGCAAAGAGAATGTAGAATATGTGAATAAATAGATTATAATTCAGATATAGTCATCTTTAAATTTTGAGCACTCTGTATGTACATATTAAGGATAAATATGAGATCTGTCCATGTATAAGGCAGCAATATGCGAGTCCAGCACTAGTACTAACCACTGTAATATCATAATAACCTTTTGAGCGTTCTCATTTTCAAATATTTTTTATTAGCCCATTTAATAAGTTATTTAGAGCAAAAATGATGTCAATTTATCAAAGGAAAACGCTTCAATGTTTATGCTCTAATGGTCAATGTCTGTCAATGTTAACAAGAAACCGTCGGAGACGGGTGATTTCACACACCAGTGGATATGGCTCTGTTGTAACCTTAGTATTGAAATTACAGCTTAGTTGTTGAAGAAATAAAAATTCAATAAGATGTTACATGTATGTGTGGGTATGCGCTGTCTGGAAAATCATGTCTACTTAGGCCTCATTTTCTAGAAGGTTTATACCCTTAAACTGATAGTTCAATGTTTAAATACCCATTCAGAAGTACTGCAATTTGGCAAGAAACAGACTAACGAATGTTTCTATACATCCAATGCTCTTGAGGCTGTTGATACAATTAAGGTGACTTACATAGCTTTAAACTACCAAGACAAAACACATGATTTTGCCACTTCTGTATAGATAGAAGTACCAGTAAATATGTTTATATGCATCCGTTTCAGTCTGTGTGCACATGTCAAAAAATTAGTATCCACAAATGAATTTAAAATAAAATAGGAACTTTTGCAAGATTGAAGCAAAAAACACACACCAACTCATGCTTTTTTTAATGCAAAACTCACTTAACCCACAGTACTTGACGAATCTGGTTCCCAAACATGTAGGATCTATTTCAAGGTATATTATTCTATTGTGAACAATTTACGCACCGTTAAATGTAGATTAAACTTTATTATAACTCATTCCTCCCCGCAGTTATTCAAAACTGGAACATTTTACCAGATGATAAAAATAGTGAATCGCTGAACATCTTTAAATCTAAGTTAAACAGAAGCTTAGTTAAAACTCCATCACCTTATAATGTAGGTAAGCGTTAACTTCAATTGACTCACATGCGGCAAGGAACCAAATTTTAAGGTCTAAATCAACACTTATATGCGAAAAATATCATTTCATAGTCTCTGTGTGCACCGCTTTTGAGTCTAATAACTACTTCATTTTCACATGTCCGTATTATAGTGAAATTTGCACTAATTTATTAACAACATTTACACTATAGCAAGTGATGAAAAGCTTGATACAACTTCTTTCTGGATGTAGACATCTCGACAAAATTGAAAATTCCAAAATATGTCTACATGTCCAACAACATATTTACAAATCCAGATGCTTTTTTTTAACAATCTGTTACTAACTAAGTCACGACTTGATAATGTCTTATCTTCTAGTCCTTGCATGAACAATCATCCTGTCTCATCAAATTTAGCCGCGTTCTGAGAAAACTGGCTTTAATGCATGTGCGTAAAGTGTCGTCCCAGATTAGCCTGTGCAGTCCGCACAGGCTAATCAGGGACGACACCTTCCCCTTTAATGGTATTTTTAGTTTCAAGGAAGTCCCTCCTTACCGAAAATCAAGTTTAGGCGGAAAGTGTCGTCCCTGATTAGCCTGTGCGGACTACAACCATACCTGGAACAAGTTCTGATGCTCTTCCTTCATTCCTCGTATATACACCTTCCCAGTTGGGTAAAAATCATTATCAAGAGCATGTTCTGGCAAGCTACCAACACAAACAATTACAGCACAATATATAAATACAAGCTCAAGTAATTGAGTGTACCCCGGCAATACCTGTAGCATGTTCTGGTACCATCTCAAGTAATTGAGTGTACCCCTGCAATACCTGAAGCATGTTCTGGTACCATCTGAAGTAATTGAGTTTACCCCTGCAATACCTGAAGCATGTTCTGGTACCATCTCAAGTAATTGAGTGTACCCCTGCAATACCTGTAGCATGTTCTGGTACAATCTCAAGTAATTGAGTGTTCCCCTGCAATACCTGTAGCATGTTCTGGTACCATCTCAAGTAAATGAGTGTTCCCCTGCATTACCTGTAGCATGTTCTGGTACCATCTCAGGTAATTGAGTGTACCCCTGCAATACCTGTAGCATGTTCTGGTACCATCTCAGGTAATTGAGTGTACCCCTGCAATACCTGTCACATGCTCTGGTACAATCTCAAGTAATTAAGTGTATCCCTGCAATACCTGTAACATGCTCTGGTACCATCTCAAGTAATTGAGTGTACCCCTGCAATACCTGTAGCATGTTCTGGTACCATCTCAAGTAGTGTAGTGTACCCCTGCAATACCTGTAGCATGTTCTGGTACCATCTCAAGTAATGTAGTGTACCCCTGCAATACCTGTAGCATGTTCTGGTACGATCTCATGTAATTGAGTGTACCCATGCAATACCTGTAGCATGTTCTGGTACCATCTCAAGTAATTGAGTGTTCCCCTGCAATACCTGTAGCATGTTCTGGTACCATCTCAAGTAATTGAGTGTACCCCTGCAATACCTGTAGCATGTTCTGGTACCATCTCAGGTAATTTCGTGTACCCCTGCAATACCTGTAGCATGTTCTGGTACCATCTCAAGAAATTGATTTTACCCCTGCAATACATGTAGCATGTTCTGGTACCATCTCAAGTAATACCCCTGCAATACCTGTAACATGTTCTGGTGTTCCTTTTTCATTCGTCTCTGCTTCTCCAGCTCCCTCAGTTCCTGTTCCTTCTCCTCCCTCTTCTTCCTCTCCTAGACATGACACAAAACATACACACCTACATGTTTACTCCCTCTTCTTCCTCTCCTAGACATGACACAAAAAATACACAACTCCATGTTTACTCCCTCTTCTTCCTCTCCTAGACATGACACAAAACATACACAACTACATGTTTACTCCCTCTTCTTCCTCTCCTAGACATGACACAAAACATACACAACTTCATGTTTACTCCCTCTTCTTCCTCTCCTAGACATGACACAAAACATACACAACTTCATGTTTACTCCCTCTTCTTCCTCTCCTAGACATGACACAAAACATACACAACTACATGTTTACTCCCTCTTCTTCCTCTCATAGACATGACACAAAACATACACAACTACATGTATACTCCCTCTTCTTCCTCTCCTAGACATGACACAAAACATACACAACTACATGTTTACTCCCTTTTCTTCCTCTCCTAGACATGACACAAAACATACACAACTACATGTTTACCCCCTCTTCTTCCTCTCCTAGACATGACACAAAACATACACAACTACATGTTTACTCCCTCTTCTTCCTCTCCTAGACATGACAAAAAACATACACAACTACATGTTTACTCCCTCTTCTTCCTCTCCTAGACATGACACAAAACATACACAACTACGTGAGCCTTGCTCTGAGAAAATTAGGGGTTTGATGCATGTGCGTTAAGTGTTGCAGTCTGCACTGACTAATCAGGGATGGCATTTTCCCCTTTTATTCTATTATTTTGTTGTTTGAAGAAAGACTCTCCATGACAGAAATCCAGTCAAGGCAGAAAGTGTCGTCCCTGATCACATGCTAATCTGGAAATTCACTTTACCTTTATCATGAAAAACCCTTTCACAGAGCAAGGCTTATATGAAATAAGTTTATAAACAAGAACTGTGTTTGTGAAACAAAATGCCCTGTACTGCGCTTTGAAGCCGCATTTAAGAAACAAGAGCACCGCCTTGCGGGTGCAGACCGCTCATCTATTTTTCTTTTTAAAGGTGTAGGGACCTACCTCAATTTCAATCACAAAGGATGGAGGGGTGGAGTGGAGAGGGGTGTATAGTGTGGGGGTGTGGTCATTTATTACATTTTCTTCCAAAAATGCAAAAAAATGCAAAAATATATTTATTTTTTTTGGCGGGGAGATTCTTGGGTGGGATGGTTGGGCGGTATTTCAAAAATAAAATAATAAAAATAAATATTTGTGTTTTTTAAACATGTTTGAAAAAAACAAGAAATGTGTTTGTCAGAAACACAATGCCTCCTTTTGCGCCGCTTTGAAATTATTATTTTTTACCTTTGACCTTGAAGGATGACCTTGACCTTGAACTTCCACCACTCAAAATGTGCAGCTTTATGAGAAGGCCGCTTTGAATATTTTTTTGACCTTTGACCTTGAAGGATGACCTTGACCTTGAAGGATGACCTTGAACTTCAACCACTCAAAATGTGCAGCTTCATGATGACGCCGCTTTGAGATTATTATTTTTTTGACCTTTGACCTTGAAGGATGACCTTGAAGAATGACCTTGACCTTGAACTTCCACCACTCAAAATGTGCCGCTTCATGAGAACGCCGCTTTGAACTATTATTTTTTTACCATTGACCTTGAAGGATGACCTTGACCTTGAAGGATGACCTTGACCTTGAACTTCCACCACTCAAAATGTGTGCAGCTTCATGAAAACGCCGCTTTCAAATTTTTTGTTTTTTTTTACCTTGAAGGATAACCTTGACCTTGAACTTCCACCGCTAAAATGTGCAGCTTCATGATAACGCCGCTTTGATTTTTTTTACCTTTGACCTTGAAGGATGACCTTGACCTTGAAGGATGACCTTGACCTTGAACCTACACCACTCAAAATATGCAGCTTCATGATAATGCCGCTTTGAATTTATTTATTTTTTTGACCTTGGAGGATGACCTTGAAGGATGACCTTGACCTTGAACTTCCACCACTCAAAATGTGCAGCTCCATTAGATACACATGCATGCCGAATATCAAGTTGCTATCTTGAATATTAAAAAAGTAATGGCCAATGTTAAAGTTTTGGGACGGACAGACACCATATATTTGACATTTAACCTTGAAGGATGACCTTCACCTTTTACCACTCAAAACGTTCAGCTCCATGAGATACACATGCATTCCAAATATCAAGTTGCTATCTTCAATATTGAAAAAGTTATGGCCAATGGTAATGCTTTCGGACGGACAAACACCATAAATTTGACATTTGACCTTGAAGGATGACCTTGACCTTGACCTTTCCCAACTCAAAATGTGCAGCTCCATGAGATACACATGCATGCCAAATATCAAGTTGCTATCTGTAAAAGTGAAAAAGTAATGGTCAATGTTAAAGTGTTTTTTCGGACTGACAGACAGACTGACTGACATACTGACGGACAGCTCAACTGCTATATGCCACCCTATCGGGGGCATAAAAATTATTTTTTTGGGGTGGGGGTGGGGGGGGGGGAGGGTATAGTGTGAGGGTGTGGTGGTCATTTATTAGATGATCTTTAATTAAAAAAAAATGGGGGGGATTGAGGGGGGATTGGGGAGGGGGGGGGCATGGGGTATGGTTTGGACGGGGTCAATTGTGGTATGTCAGGTAAGAGTTGTTTTGTCAAAGTATCAATTGAATCTAATCATCAATAAAGAACTTATGGCAATTTTAGCAAAATTTAATAATTTGACCTTGAGATTCAAGGTCATTCAAAGGTCAAGGTAAAATTCAACTTGCCAGGTACAGTACCCTCATGATAGCATGAAATAATTTAAAGTTTAAAAGCAATAGCCTTGATACTTTAGAAGTAAAGTGAATCTAAACACAAAATTTAACCCTATATTCAAAGTTACTAAGTCAAAAAGGGCCATAATTCTGTAAAAATGACAACCAGAGTTATGCAACTTGTCCTTTACTGTCCCCTTATGATAGTTTGCGCTGGTTCCAGGTATGAAAGCAATATCTATGATACTTTAGGGGTAAAGTGGACCAAAACACAAAACTTAACAAAATTTTCAAGTATAAAGGGCCCATAAATCCGTCAAAATGCCAGTCAGATTTACATAACTTTGCCTGCACAGTCCCCTTACGATAGTTAGTAAATGTTGCAAGTATGAAAGCAATGGCTTGATACTTTAGAAAAAAAGTGGACCTAAACACAAAACTTAACCAAATTTTCAATTTTCTAAGTATAAAAAGGGCACATAATTCTGTCAAAATGCAAGCCAGAGTTACATAACTTTGCCTGCACAGTCCCCTTATGATAGTTAGTAAGTGTTGCAAGTATGAAAGCACAGGCTAATCAGTGTGCACAGGCTTATCTTATTTGACATGCATTAAGCCCCATTTTCCTTGAAAGCAGCCAATATGTACAGATTGCAATGATAAACACTAGACTGGCCAATGTCGTCTTACAAGCTGTTAAAGACTATTGATTACATACACACAATGCAGTGTACCGGTGAACTATATTGAACTATAAAAAGTCAGCTTCGGCGGTTATCGTTCTTAGCGTAGTAGAGCAGACGCTCCTAGCATTCATCGTCTGTATAATTTTACTCCAGGTAGTGCAGACAGGCAGTGGTTATCGTTCCTAGCGTAGCTAACAGCAGACTGACTTGCAGTTATCGTTCCTAGCGTAGCTAACAGCAGACTGACTTGTAAAACTGCCTCTACGCTCACAACTAAAAACGAATATTTGAATTTGAATTCAGGATTTTGTTCCCATTCCTAGCTAAAAGCGCGTCCTGTTTTTCATCCGTGAAATTTAAACTCATAAAAATATGACTATATTTTGCACTAATAAACAGCGCAAATTATATTTTGTACTATTAAACAGCGCACAATCGTTTGATCGACGTACATTTGAGATTGTATTGTTACAACCCGTTTTGCAATAAACATTTTTTACCATCATTTTCTTGCAAAATGGGTCGGAGTGTCTTAATGCACTGTGACATTTTTAAAACAACCAGTTTTGCAATAAATCCGTTTCTCAATTCAATCATCACGCATGTATTAATTAATTCAAACTGTTAAAAATTTCAAGAAAACGTTTCAAATGTCGTATTTATATAATATCATTAAAAAAATTGGACCTATGTGTTGCAGTTCCGGCGATAGAACCGATATTAGAAAACCAGATTGAGCCCATATGTCAACCTTCAAGAGACTTATGTGGGACCCATATGGGCTTGCATCTAGGCTGTCTGTCTGTAACGACCGTTTCAAGCATCCATTTCATACAAACTTTTAAAAAAGGTAATTTTATTTATTGAATTATATTTTTGAAAATATAGTACAGTAAAACAGCAGCAGTTGATTTCTTAGTTTGGTGATTATCACAAGCCCCATGCTTTTAATGAACAGTTGTACTTCTGACCATCATATGCTAGACTAAGATTATTCACTTTGGTGACTGATTATTGAGAATAGTGTACAGTATGAAATACATCAATTATTTAAAAGTTAACAAAGACGAATTATCATGATACTTCCTAGGCACGTGTATGTCATTTTTTTTAGAAAAGTGTGTGGGTTTCTCTCATAACGAGCTCAGTGTTGTTTTCGTTCAAATTTGGGCCTGGTAGGGGGACCCATTCCCAATGGAAAAAGGTATATATTTTTCTCAAATGGGACCTATAAGTTCCCCATTTAAAGTTTCAAAAAGGTTTTTTAAGTCTAAACATGTCAATTATCTCGAAATCTAGCTCTATAAATTGAACCTTAGAAAATATAATATTGAATTCACTTTAATTATCAATTTTAAAGTATTTGCAAGAATAGAATCAACAACATTAATTTCCTTATTTTACTAAAATATTTCCCAATCCAAAGGGACCTGGCCCCATTCCCAAAAAGGTAAAAAAAACACAATGGAGTTTTTTTTCAACTAAGTGTACGAATGTTTAATATTTTTTATCAAAATACATGCTAATAGGACGACTCACTAAAATATTTACCAAACAAAAATAATTTCTATATGCAATCTTTATGCCTGTCTTTACAGTTTTCGTTCATTGGAAACTAGGCAATACAATGTAACAACAAACTGAAAATAAAATACATTCTACCGGTGGGTATTTCTTTTATTTAAAAACAGTCTTAAATATCATTTGGTGATAATGTTTAAGTTTATGAATTATATCAAATCTTAAAATAAAATATTTATGGTACATTTTCATAGCAGCATCTTGTATGTGCTTTCATAAGTGTTTCATTACGAAACCTACTTTCGTACATACAATTTTGAAAAGTGAAACACAAATAGATATCATTAACACATAAAAAATGTATTTCTTACATAAAACTGGCTGCAGCCTGAACACAATTCTCCGGATTAAAAGACGAAATCTCAATGTAGTAGATCCATTCAGCAAAACAGGGGACATAAAGCAGGAACATCATTTCCACCAATTCTTCAAAACCTTAAGCAAACTCACGATAGACAAATGCTTATCAGTTGAATTTCTGCAAAATGCCATCTCAAGGAAGTTCACTGTTTCTAACAACTTACGTTTTCAATGACCTCACTTTTGAATAGTCAATAATTTATTTATGATTACATCACCTAAGCTTCATTATCCTGTACAAAAAGCATTTCGTTTTTTCTAAGTCCGAATTTCTCAAAACTGATTGGTTCAGGATTGTCGCTAGTTGGCTCACATGGCAAGGTTTTCCTGGGGAAGTTTGTTACTATGTGAAAGTCATCCGGACAGTCATCATGGCAGAACGTGAAGTAATACAGGTACTGCAAAGAGAATGTAGAATATGTGAATAAATAGATTATAATTCAGATATAGTCATCTTTAAATTTTGAGCACTCTGTATGTACATATTAAGGATAAATATGAGATCTGTCCATGTATAAGGCAGCAATATGCGAGTCCAGCACTAGTACTAACCACTGTAATATCATAATAACCTTTTGAGCGTTCTCATTTTCAAATATTTTTTATTAGCCCATTTAATAAGTTATTTAGAGCAAAAATGATGTCAATTTATCAAAGGAAAACGCTTCAATGTTTATGCTCTAATGGTCAATGTCTGCCAATGTTAACAAGAAACCGTCGGAGACGGGTGATTTCACACACCAGTGGATATGGCTCTGTTGTAAGCTTAGTATTGAAATTACAGCTTAGTTGTTGAAGAAATAAAAATTCAATAAGATGTTACATGTATGTGTGGGTATGCGCTGTCTGGAAAAGCATGTCTACTTAGGCCTCATTTTCTAGAAGGTTTATACCCTTAAACTGATAGTTCAATGTTTAAATACCCATTCAGAAGTACTGCAATTTGGCAACAAACAGACTAACGAATGTTTCTATACATCCAATGCTCTTGAGGCTGTTGATACAATTAAGGTGACTTACATAGCTTTAAACTACCAAGACAAAACACATGATTTTGCCACTTCTGTATAGATAGAAGTACCAGTAAATATGTTTATATGCATCCGTTTCAGTCTGTGTGCACATGTCAAAAAATTAGTATCCACAAATGAATTTAAAATAAAATAGGAACTTTTGCAAGATTGAAGCAAAAAACACACACCAACTCATGCTTTTTTTAATGCAAAACTCACTTAACCCACAGTACTTGACGAATCTGGTTCCCAAACATGTAGGATCTATTTCAAGGTATATTATTCTAAATGTGAACAATTTACGCACCGTTAAATGTAGATTAAACTTTATTATAACTCATTCCTCCTCGCAGTTATTCAAAACTGGAACATTTTACCAGATGATCAAAATAGTGAATCGCTGAACATCTTTAAATCTAAGTTAAACAGAAGCTTAGTTAAAACTCCATCACCTTATAATGTAGGTAAGCGTTAACTTCAATTGACTCACATGCTGCAAGGAACCAAATTTTAAGGTCTAAATCAACACTTATATGCGAAAAATATCATTTCATAGTCTCTGTGTGCACCGCTTTTGAGTCTAATAACTACTTCATTTTCACATGTATTATAGTGAAATTTGCACTAATTTATTGACAACATTTACAGTATAGCAAGTGATGAAAAGCTTGATACAACTTCTTTATGGATGTAGACATCTCGACAAAAATGAAAATTCCAAAATATGTCTACATGTCCAACAACATATTTACAAATCCAGATGCTTTTTTTAACGACACTTTCCCCTTTAATGGTATTTTAGTTTCAAGGAAGTCCCTCCTTACCGAAAATCAAGTTTAGGCGGAAAGTGTCGTCCCTGATTAGCCTGTGCGGACTACAACCATACCTGGAACAAGTTCTGATGCTCTTCCTTCATTCCTCGTATATACACCTTCCCAGTTGGGTAAAAATCATTATCAAGAGCATGTTCTGGCAAGCTACCAACACAAACAATTACAGCACAATATATAAATACAAGCTAAAGTAATTGAGTGTACCCCGGCAATACCTGTAGCATGTTCTGGTACCATCTCAAGTAATTGAGTGTACCCCTGCAATACCTGTAGCATGTTCTGGTACCATCTCAAGTAAATGAGTGTACCCCTGCATTACCTGTAGCATGTTCTGGTACCATCTCAAGTAAATGAGTGTACCCCTGCATTACCTGTAGCATGTTCTGGTACCATCTCAAGTAGTGTAGTGTACCCCTGCAATACCTGTAGCATGTTCTGGTACCATCTCAGGTAATTGAGTGTACCCCTGCAATACCTGTAGCATGTTCTGGTACCATCTCAAGTAATGTAGTGTACCCCTGCAATACCTGTAGCATGTTCTGGTACCATCTCAGGTAATTGAGTGTACCCCTGCAATACCTGTAACATGCTCTGGTACAATCTCAGGTAATTAAGTGTACCCCTGCAATACCTGTAGCATGTTCTGGTACCATCTCAAGTTATTGAGTGTACCCCTGCAATACCTGTAACATGTTCTGGTACCATCTCAAGTAGTGTAGTGTACCCCTGCAATACCTGTAGCATGTTCTGGTACCATCTCAAGTAATGTAGTGTACCCCTGCAATACCTGTATCATGTTCTGGTACCATCTCAAGTAGTGTAGTTTACCCCTGCAATACCTGTAGCATGTTCTGGTACCATCTCAGGTAATTGAGTGTACCCCTGCAATACCTGTAGCATGTTCTGGTACCATCTTAAGTAGTGTAGTGTACCCCTGCAATACCTGTAGCATGTTCTGTTACCATCTCAAGTAATTGAGTGTACCCCTGCAATACCTGTAGCATGTTCTGGTACCATCTCAAGTACTTGAGTGTTCCCCTGCAATACCTGTAGCATGTTCTGGTACCATCTCAAGTAAATGAGTGTACCCCTGCAATACCTGTAGCATGTTCTGGTACCATCTCAGGTAATTGAGTGTACCCCTGCAATACCTGTAGCATGTTCTGGTACCATCTCAAGAAATTGATTTTACCCCTGCAATACATGTAGCATGTTCTGGTACCATCTCAAGTAATACCCCTGCAATACCTGTAACATGTTCTGGTGTTCCTTTTTCATTCGTCTCTGCTTCTCCAGCTCCCTCAGTTCCTGTTCCTTCTCCTCCCTCTTCTTCCTCTCCTAGACATGACACAAAACATACACAACTACATGTTTACTCCCTCTTCTTCCTCTCCTAGACATGACACAAAACATACACAACCACATGTTTACTCCCTCTTCTTCCTCTCCTAGACATGACACAAAACATACACAACTTCATGTTTACTCCCTCTTCTTCCTCTCCTAGACATGACACAAAACATACACAACTTCATGTTTACTCCCTCTTCTTCCTCTCCTAGACATGACACAAAACATACACAACTACATGTTTACTCCCTCTTCTTCCTCTCCTAGACATGACACAAAACATACACAACTACATGTTTACTCCCTCTTCTTCCTCTCCTAGACATGACACAAAACATACACAACTACATGTTTACTCCCTCTTCTTCCTCTCATAGACATGACACAAAACATACACAACTACATGTTTACCCCCTCTTCTTCCTCTCCTAGACATGACACAAAACATACACAACTACATGTTTACTCCCTCTTCTTCCTCTCCTAGACATGACAAAAAACATACACAACTACATGTTTACTCCCTCTTCTTCCTCTCCTAGACATGACACAAAACATACACAACTACGTGAGCCTTGCTCTGAGAAAATTAAGGGTTTGGTGCATGTGCGTTAAGTGTTGCAGTCTGCACTGACTAATCAGGGATGGCATTTTCCCCTTTTATTCTATTATTTTGTTGTTTGAAGAAAGACTCTCCATGACAAAAATCCAGTCTAGGCAGAAAGTGTCGTCCCTGATCACATGCTAATCTGGAACTACACTTTACCTTTATCATGAAAAAATCCTTTCACAGAGCAAGGCTTATATGAAATAAGTTTATAAACAAGAACTATGTTTGTGAAACAAAATGCCCTGTACTGCGCTTTGAAGCCGCATTTAAGAAACAAGAGCACCGCCTTGCGGGTGCAGACCGCTCATCTATTTTTCTTTTTAAAGGTGTAGGGACCTACCTCAATTTCAATCACAAAGGATGGAGGGGTGGAGTGGAGAGGGGTGTATAGTGTGGGGGTGTGGTCATTTATTACATTATCTTCCAAAAATGCAAAAAAATGCAAAAATATATTTATTTTTTTGGCGGGGGGATTCTTGGGTGGGATGGTTGGGCGGTATTTTAAAAATAAAATAATAAAAATAAATATTTGTGTTTTTTTCACCATGTTTGAAAAAAACAAGAGATGTGTTTGTCAGAAACACAATGCCTCCTTTTGCGCCGCTTTGAAATTATTATTTTTTACCTTTGACCTTGAAGGATGACCTTGACCTTGAACTTCCACCACTCAAAATGTGCAGCTTTATGAGAAGGCCGCTTTGAAATATTTTTTTGACCTTTGACCTTGAAGGATGACCTTGACTTTGAAGGATGACCTTGAACTTCAACCACTCAAAATATGCAGCTTCATGATGACGCCGCTTTGAAATTATTACTTTTTTGACCTTTGACCTTGAAGGATGACCTTGAAGAATGACCTTGACCTTGAACTTCCACCACTCAAAATGTGCCGCTTCATGAGAACGCCGCTTTGAACTATTATTTTTTACCATTGACCTTGAAGGATGACCTTGACCTTGAAGGATGACCTTGACCTTGAACTTCCACCACTCAAATTGTGCAGCTTCATGAAAACGCCGCTTTCAAATTTTTTGGTTTTTTTTACCTTGAAGGATAACCTTGACCTTGAACTTCCACCGCTAAAATGTGCAGCTTCATGATAACGCCGCTTTGATTTTTTTTTACCTTTGACCTTGAAGGATGACCTTGACCTTGAAGGATGACCTTGACCTTGAACCTACACCACTCAAAATGTGCAGCTTCATGATAATGCCGCTTTGAATTTATTTATTTTTTTGACCTTGGAGGATGACCTTGAAGGATGACCTTGACCTTGAACTTCCACCACTCAAAATGTGCAGCTTTATTAGATACACATGCATGCCAAATATCAAGTTGCTATCTTGAATATTAAAAAAGTAATGGCCAATGTTAAAGTTTTGGGACGGACAGACACCATATATTTGACATTTAACCTTGAAGGATGACCTTCACCTTTTACCACTCAAAACGTTCAGCTCCATGAGATACACATGCATGCCAAATATCAAGTTGCTATCTTCAATATTGAAAAAGTTATGGCCAATGGTAATGTTTTCGGACGGACAAACACCATAAATTTGACATTTGACCTTGAAGAATGACCTTGACCTTGACCTTTCCCAACTCAAAATGTGCAGCTCCATGAGATACACATGCATGCCAAATATCAAGTTGCTATCTGTAAACGTGAAAAAGTAATGGTCAATGTTAAAGTGTTTTTTCGGACTGCCAGACAGACTGACTGACATACTGACGGACAGCTCAACTGCTATATGCCACCCTACCGGGGGCATAAAAATTATTTTTTTGGGGTGGGGGTGGGGGGGGGGGTATAGTGTGAGGGTGTGGTGGTCATTTATTAGATGATCTTTAATTTTTAAAAAAAATGGGGGGGATTGAGGGGGGATTGGGGAGGGGGGGGGAGCATGGGGTATGGTTTGGACGGGGTCAATTGTGGTATGTCAGGTAAGAGTTGTTTTGTCAAAGTGTCAATTGAATCTAATCATCAATAAAGAACTTATGGCAATTTTAGCAAAATTTAATAATTTTACCTTGAGATTCAAGGTCATTCAAAGGTCAAGGTAAAATTCAACTTGCCAGGTACAGTACCCTCATAATAGCATGAAAGTATTTAAAGTTTAAAAGCAATAGCCTTGATACTTTAGAAGTAAAGTGAATCTAAACACAAAATTTAACCCTATATTCAAAGTTACTAAGTCAAAAAGGACCATAATTCTGTAAAAATGACAACCAGAGTTATGCAACTTGTCCTTTACTGTCCCCTTATGATAGTTTGCGCTCGTTCCAGGTATGAAAGCAATATCTATGATACTTTAGGGGTAAAGTGGACCAAAACACAAAACTTAACCAAATTTTCAAGTATAAAGGGCCCATAAATCCGTCAAAATGCCAGTCAGATTTACATAACTTTGCCTGCACAGTCTCCTTACGATAGTTAGTAAATGTTGCAAGTATGAAAGCAATGGCTTGATACTTTAGAAAAAAAGTGGACCTAAACACAAAACTTAACCAAATTTTCAATTTTTTAAGTATAAAAAGGGCACATAATTCTGTCAAAATGCAAGCCAGAGTTACATAACTTTGCCTGCACAGTCCCCTTATGATAGTTAGTAAGTGTTGCAAGTATGAAAGCAATAGCTTTGATACTTAAGGAATAAAATGGACCTAAACACAAAAGTTAACCAAAAGTTTCAATTTTCTAAGTATAAAAAGGGCACATAATTCTGTCAAAATGCAAGCCAGAGTTACATAACTTTGCCTGCACAGTCCCCTTATGATAGTTAGTAAGCGTTGCAAGTATGAAAGCAATAGCTTTGATACTTAAGGAATAAAATGGACATAAACACAAAACTTAACCAAAATTTTCAATTTTCTAAGTATAAAAAGGGCACATAATTCTGTCAAAATGCAAGCCAGAATTATCTAACTTTGCCTGCCCAGTCCCCTTATGATAGTAAGTAAGTTTGAATGCAATAGCATTGATACTTAATGAGAAAAGTGTACCTAAACGCAAAACTTAACCGGACGCCGACGCCGACACCGACGCCGACGCCAAGCTGATGACAATAGCTCATTTTTTATTTTTTTAAATAGATGAGGTAAAAAAGACTTTTGATCTTGAAGGATGACCTTGACCTTTCACCACTCAAAATGTGCAGCTCCATGAGATACACATGCATGCCAAATTTCAAGTTGCTATCTTCAATATTGCAAAAGTTATGACCAACCTTAAAGTTTTGGGACAGACACACACATACAATGACAGACAAACAGACAGGCCAAAAACAATATACCCCCGATTATGCGATCGGGGGCATAAACAGCAATTTATTCATGTGATTAATGTTGTTCTAGAACAGCCTTAACCGTGATCTTAACTAATAACAGTAGTTTGCCTTGACAAAACAACACTTCTTTTTTGTACTTTTTGTTTAAAAGACATGAGATTTCTTTTAGTTCTTTCAGCCCACCACAAATTGTAGGGTCCAAGGGCTCAAGGGTTCATTATGATTGAGCCAGGGAAGAATTTCTACACAGGCTGATCGGTGACAGTGCTTTACAGTTGTATGGTGATACTTCCTGGTTCACATAAATGTCTCATAAATCTTATAAATCTACAGGTTTCTTAAATTTCCATACCAGTCATGAACAGACTTTTTGGACTGAACAGGCAGATCTAAGATGGTAAACCAGATATGTTGCATAGATTTAACCCTTTACCACTTAGATACTTATTTTGACACTGCATAGGTTTAATTGCTGAACTGTGTTTCCCCCAAATTACATACCAGCATTCAAAATAATGCTCTAACACTGAAACTTACACTCAAACATACATAAGCACTTTAAAGGCAAATAAGAAATTCTTCCATTACCCAAAAATGCCATAAAACTTAGCACCCCAAAACTAAAAGTTAGTAAAGGTATACCAAGAGCTTTGTCCCAAACCTATAGTCATGCGATGCTTTTCCCACCATGTTCATGGTCAACAAACTCAGGAATGTTTTTATCTTGTCTTGAACATCTACTCTTCATGGTTACAAAATATTAAAAGTTTGGATTTAATTGTTTGTGATATTTTGGAGGACTTCCCTCCTGATCAAAACAACTGACTGGCAAACCAAACGATCAAGATAAATCATGTAGATAGACCTGCACACTTTAACTCAGGTAAATATCAGCAAGCGTTTAGGAAAAAGTCACAAATTGTTATCGTAGAGAAACTTTTCAAGGCCAGTTACTTTACAAAAATCAATTAACAAAAAGAAAATAAGACTTGATCTGAAAGTCATGTGGGTAGACATGACATATCAAAAATATTATAAATATCTCAAAGAATTAAGAAAAAACAATTTAGGAAATGGAATGCAGGCTGGATGGACAGACGGGTGCAATGTCAGACTGCTATACGCCATCCTACATGGGGGCATAAAATATTTCACAATAGCTATTATAAATGCACAAAAAACAAAAAACAGGAGACAAGACTTACCTTCTCTTGGTCGACTCTTAGTGACTCCTGGTAAGCTTCGTCCTGCTGTTGCCGTAGTGACTGATTGAAGTTGCGTTCCTCTCTGTCCGCGCGGGCTGCTACCAGCGATGACTTGTTGTCAGACATGAGAACCTCTAACCGGTTTATCAAATCTCCAGGTTCTGTCAATCAAAGAGAATAATACTTCATATCAACACTGCATATATATCTGTAAAATCTTAAGGACATGTCAAGAAAAACGCAATTTTAACAGGTTCAATATATATTCCTGTTCTGACAAAGGAATGAGACACTTATAACAAGTTAATAAAATATACCGGTTCTAACAAGTGAATAAATCACATCTAACAACTAAATCAACTATGCGGAATCTGACAGAGATTAACACATGTCTAACAAATTAATAAAATATGTGGGTTCTGACAGGAAAATAAGTTTTGTCTTACATAAGGGTATAAAGTATGCAGGTTCTGATAAGACAACAAAACACTGCTTAAAAGTTCACAAAATATTGAATATGTTCTGACAAGAAAATACCAGTAAGACAATTTCTAAACTTTTTGCAGATTGTGCCATCAAAGAAAGTCCCTGAAGTGAGTATACAGTTTTCTAGGAATTTAAACTTTAGTTTTCATGGCGACAACATCGTATGTATTTGTATTATTGTGGTTTCAGTCCATTTTATAGAATTATATGTTTTTAGGTTGTTTATGTTCTCAGAAAAACAATATTTGTATTAGGACAATAAAACATTGCAGATGACTCAAAAAATTAACCAAGGAATGAAAGATGTAATGTAGATACTATATATTATTATAAACAACATACATCTACACAAATAAAACTGAAACAAATTAATACTTTAAAATCACCTTTTCTTTCTTTCAAGAACTAATTTGGCAAAAAATAAAGCTTTATTGGTATGAGAATAAAAGACACTTTCACAATTACCACTATTATAACATTTTAATAGCATTAATGTATCTGGTTCTCACCAATTAACCCCTCTATTCTGGCAACTACTGTCATTCTGCTCTGACGTAGAACTATCAATGCTAAAAATGGATATCGGTTCTCTCGTAATGCTTGACTCACTTAAAGACAATAGGTATTATATGTAGGGTTAAATGTTTATACTTTGTCATATTAAAATAAAACAAAATTTAGGGAAGAACCTGTGGATATCTTGTAGAAAATTAAGAACTGTAACTGACTGTATTCATAACTTAAACGTGCGGTGTACTTTACATGTTTTCATTTAAGGCTGCATCACTGTTTAAACAAAATATCTGTTATTGTATTCACCACACTTATTCTCCAGACATAAGAATTCAATTAAAATTAAAAAAATTATTGCTTAAGATGATTGCGATTAACAAACAGTTTTAAATAAACAAGGGCTGTTTGTAAAACATGCATGCCCACCGTATGGGCTGTCAGTTGTAGTGGAAGCCATTGTGTGAATACGTTTTTGTCACTGTGACCTTGACCTTTGACCTAGTGATCTGAAAATCAATAGGGGTCATCTGCCAGTCATGATCAATGTTTCTATGAAGTTTCATGATCCTAGGCGTAAGCATTCATGATAAATTGATCCCATTTAGCTGGATGGGAGAGTCCACTAATCATAAATGGGTTAAAGTTTTAGGAAAAAAAATACAATGATATTTGACCTTTGACCTTGAAGGATGACCTTGACCTTGACTTTTTACCACTCAAACTGTGCAGCTCAGTTAGATGCACATGCATGCCAAATATGATGTTGCTATCTTCAATATTGCAAAAGTTATCAAACTTTGCAAAAGTTATCAAACTTTAACCAGTTTAAAGCTTTTGGACACACACACATACAATGAATAAATTATGGGCTTTCAGTTGTAGTGGCAGCTATTGTGTGAATACGTTTTTTTACACTGTGACCTTCACCTTTGACCTAGTGACCTGAAAATCAATAGGGGTCATCTGCCAGTCATGATCAATGTATCTATGAAGCTTCATGATCCTAGGCCTAATTATTCTTGAGTTATCATCAGGAAACCATTTTATTGTTTCGAGTCACTGTGACCTTAACCTTTGACCTAGTGACCTGAAAATTAAAAGGGTTCATCTGCCAGTCATGGTCAATGTACCTATGAAGTTTCATGATCCTAGGCGTAAGCATTCTTGAGTTATCATCCGGAAACCATTTTACTATTTCGAGTCATTATGACCTTGACCTTTGACCTAGTGACCTAAAAATCAATAGGGTCATCTGCCAGTCATTATCAATGTACCTATGAAGTTTCATGATCCTAGGCGTAAGCATTCTTGAGTTATCATCCGGAAACCATTTTACTATTTCTGGTCACCGTGACCTTGACCTCTGACGTAGTGACCTGAAAATCAATAGGGTTCATCTGCCAGTCATGATCAATGTTCCTATGAAGTTTCATGATCCTAGGCGTAAGCATTCTTGAGTTATCATCAGGAAACCATTTTACTGTTTCGAGTCACTGTGACCTTGACCTTTGACCTAGTGACCTGAAAAAAGATCCTAGGCCTAAGCGTTCTTGAGTTATCATTCGGAAACCATCTTGTGGATGGACCGACAGACCGACCGACATGTGCAAAACAATATACCCCCTCTTCTTCGAAGGTGGGCATAATAATGATGTTATATCACGTCTGTTTTTATATAGAAGGATTTAAAAACAGCAGTTCAAAATTATTATTTATTCTTATATCTTAAGGCTAAAAATAAATTGGTGAATATAGCCATGACATTCTATTGCCAACATCTCTTTCATCTCAGAATACAATAGGACCAAGTTGTAAAGCAGCATAAGGAACCGTGAATGTTTAAATGATGCACATTGAAAAGGTTAAGAGTCTACTTCACTTATATGTGCAGATATACATTTATCCATAGTGATTCCAGAATAACTCCCACCACTTTTGTTGTTGAATATTATGAGAAATAATCATCAGAGCTTAGTGAGATTTTGTACGATTATTGAAAATAATTATTTTAAACAATATATTTAAATTTGGATAAATTTATTTCTTGTTTTAAATATTGTAAGGATGACCAAGACAGCCAGGAATAAATACCTCTATAGCCCTCTGGACTGTTTGTATCGCATGCCCAGAACAGCATGCTGGTATCTACAAAGCGTATTAAGTCTTCATTTCCCAGTGTATTTCTGCAGAAACCATCCGAGTCCTGGTGGTCCTTTCCATGGAGGTAAACAAGTAAAAACTTCAGCTCTTGCTTGGCATCATTTAATGCTTGAAATAAGGGAACAGAAATGTGAGACTGATTCAGAACCATCATAAACATGGACAATTTTATTGCATTTAATCAGACAATTTACTACGCCACACAGCTGCAGGGATATAGACAGACATTGTGAACACATTTGCCTATCCTTGGTCTATCAATACTTAATGTCAAGAGAACAAATAATAAACCACTTCTTTGGAGGTTGACTCAAAGAATGTATACCCACAAAGAACTGTCATGATCATCAATTATTGGGTGTTTATTTAATGAAAACAGATGAAGAGATTGCTAAGAAACGGCTTCATGTATGTTATTTCCAGGGACCTCATTACTGAAACAGGGATCTCTGTAAAATTAACTTGTATCACAGTTAAAATTGTTTTAATGTGAGAAAATTCTGGTGAGTCGTGTTTTGAATTTATGTAATTATGAAATCTTAGGGATTTCAATAGATTTTGAAAATCAGGAGTCAAATGACCCAGTTCTTGAAATTTTCAGTAGTCAAAATACTTCCTGGTCACATTTGCATCCAGGTGTGCAGATAGTTTAAAGCAGTCAAAAGGGAAAAATGCAAAAAGCTTGCATCGTAGAACAGGATACGCTTCAACTAAAACTTAGCTACCTAATGTTTACTGGGGATATAAAGATTTATCAAGTAAAACCATTATTGGGTCAATGTTGCATGTAGAAACATGATAACCAAGAAACCGTCGGAGACGGGTGATGCTCCCCAAAGTTTTTGTCACAATATTGCACTATATATTCAGATAAAAGGAAACGTCTTGAGGGGCATAACTTTGGACAAAATAATACAATGGATGGTTTAGCAACTTAAAAATTTCAAAGGGCCATAACTCTCTAAATAAATCATCTAACCAGAACCCAGAAATAACATGCGCATCTCCTCAAGGTAGTTTAGCTTCCCAAAAAGCTTTATTGAATTCCAGTCAGTAGTTGGGGGGACAAGAATTGCACTATATGTACAGTTAATGGAAAATTTCAAAGGGCCATAACTCTGTGGAAAATCACCCGACCAGAACCGGCTGATAATATGCACATCTCCTCTTGGAAGTGAAGCTTCCCATAAAGATCAATTGAATTCCGGTCATTAATTGCTGAGAAATAGCCCGGACAAAAATTGTGCACGGACGGACACACACACACACGGTCAGACGAAGCGGCGACTATATGCTCCCCCCCCCCCCCAAAAAAAAAAAAATGGAGGGAGCATAATAAATATAAGCCCGTACATGACTATAAGATCCTTGATAGAATACTGGGTGTCTAGCACCATATTTCTCATTGTATAAGCTGATAAACTGAGTAACATCTCCAACAGGGTCTGTCACATCTGCAACAGTGTCATATACAATCAATGTCATATAAATACACATTATCATATTTAAGGACACACATCTGTACAATATAAATAGTAGGCCCACTTTGCTTACCAGTGTCTAATTAACCCTTTACCACTTAGATACGTTTTTAACCCATTTGTAGTCACTCAGAAAGTGACATTTTAAATGACAGACCTTTCTTACTAGATTCAAGTTAAAGGCTTCATCTCCAACCCTGATATACAGATGAGCAGCAAACAGAATAAAACCTGAACAGACTGCAATTACTTGCAGACTTTACTGGTTTTATGGTGGTTGCAAAAGCCATTTTCGCTTTGCTTCTTATGGGGGAAATGTTAAAGAACTGTAATACCACTTGTAAATAGAGCTTAAACTGAAGTAAGAACTGTTATGTGCATTTAAAATTTTAATTTATTACTAAGACTAGAAGTAGTATTTACACTAAGAGACATTAAAGGCAATGATGAGTATGAACTTGAAGTATATAAAAGAAAGGCAACATTCACTATTCAAGTTAACATATAAATAAACAAGACTATTGCCAAGCAATAAAAGTCCCCTACCGGCTCCACCATTGTCAGAAATTTCACCATTGTCAGAATTTTTTTTTTATTTGTTGCCAAAGCAACCACAATTTTTGACGTAAGAACAAAATGAAATGACGTGCATAATGCCCATATTGCCATCTATCCATGTTCCAAGTTTCATGAACAAATATTAAGAACTTTTAAAGGGATCTTTTCACGCTTTGGTAAATTGACAAAATTGAAAAAAGTTGTTTCAGATTCGCGAATTTTCGTTTTAGTTATGATATTTGTGAGGAAACAGTAATACTGAACATTTACAATGCTCTAATATAGCCAGTATACGCATCTTTTGACGATTTTAAAACCTAAAAATTATAAAGCGTTGCAACGCGAAACGATTGAATAATTTGGAGAGTTCTGTTTTTGTCGTTAAATTTTGTGAAACTACGAAGTTTGCTTATATAAGGTATAAAATACGTCGAGAATGTGTACACGGCGGAATAGCTCAGTAGGTTAAAGCGTTTTTACTTCAGGACTCTGGCAGGACTCCAGGGGTCTCTGGTTCGAAACCTGCTCCGGGCAATGTTCTTTTCCTTTTTTAAATTTTATTCTTGATTTTTTACTGGAGCTTTTACGATCCAATGTTTACATTTATCAATATAAAGCATTTAATGAATAAGTTTTAAAATGCCAAAATCTGTGAAAAGGCCCCTTTAAAGTTATCGCAGAATCCAGAAAACACCATTTTTAGCAGTATTTCTAGTCTATTTGTTGCCATAGCAACCACAATTTTTCACGTAGGAACAAAATGAAATGACGTGCATAATGTCCATATTGCCATCTATACATATTCCAAGTTTAATGAAAAAATATTAAGAACTTTTAGAGTTATCGCAGGATCCAGAAAAGTGTGACGGACTGACGGACTGACGGATACAAAACCGTAAGTCCCCTCCGGTGATACCGGTAGGGGACTAATTAAATATAAAACTCTGAATAATGACATAACAACGTGTTAACCTGTATTATACAACTGTATTTAAGGAAATGCTGCAAGTTGACAGAACAAGTGACTCTAGTAGTCTACCGCATACTTTTTCCCAATGCCCTGTACTAACAGGCATTTGTACATATATGATGCTTTTCATAAAATAGTTTACACAATTGACCATAATGAAAACAATTTACTGGTATTGTAACCATTTAAAAGTAAACATTAAAGCTAGCAGTAAATAAAACAAGAGAACTCACTTCTTCGTGGATCCACTCGTAAAAACTGAACTGTAAACAATAGACAGAAAAATATTAGAAAATACTTTCCACCATTTACTTCGTCAGATAATTAAAATATCGTAAATGACTTTCTTTCCATAAAAAGGGATTGCGTGATTATAGATATTAAATTCAATTATTTGTTTCCATTCTAAAAATCATTTTTTATATAACTCAGATGACCTTCATTCCTCTATGCCCTGATCAGAAAATGGGACAACACTGTGGTTTTTTAACTGGTTATTTTACAAAAAGCATACAGTTCCATGTCTATAGAAAAATAAGTTTTAATATATAGACCATATAACTTATAATACAATTCATGTACGATTCCATCTTCTTAACATTAAATTCCCATACAACAAAAGCTTTGGCACAGACATACAGCTACCCAATAAAGGATACATGTTTTGGGGAAAAGAACAGGATTTCCGTAATTTTCATTAGACTAGATTAAGTAACTTTTATTTATGGCAGGATCCATATTTTAATTTTCAATTATTTCTGTAATCATAACAAGCACAATTTTATTCTGATGAACAAAAATAAAATAACTTGCACCAGAATTGCATCACCTGAAGTGTTTTGCGGGATAGAATGAGTGGAAAAATCAAATTAATTTGAAAACCGAATCTTTCTGTGCATTTGATGATGGTAACCATAATTCTTGCAGTGATTTTAGTATGCAAATAACTATTTCAATGTGTGCTATTTTTAGAAGTCCGGCAAAGCTCTTCCATGTGTTATCGCTTATTTTACATATATTTTTTTCCCCTCCACTGAAGTTTGTCTCCAAACCAGCTTTCCATACTTTATTTTTTCATTCAATTGATTATGAAATATATATGATGTATCTAATGTTATGATGTTTCTGAGACAAAACAAACCAGTTTAAGCAATAATCACTGTATTTAAACAACGATAAGTCAGGTGTGGTATTTTATTTAACAGTATATTTTTTAAAGCATTAAACAAAGCCAAACCATATTTCAGATTTTGTGTTTGTCATGCATAATTTAAAACACTATTGATATAAAAAAAACTTGCTCCAACAAGATTACGATGTTTTGGGTGGAGTCTATTGTGGTATGTCAGGTAAGAGTAGTTTTTTCAAAGTATCAATCAAATCTTATCATAAATAAAGAAGTTATGGCAATTTTAGCAAAATTTATTAATTTTACCTTGAGAGTCAAGGTCATTCAAAGGTCAAGGTAAAATTCAACTTGCCAGGTACAGTAACCTCATGATAAAATGACAGTATTTGAAGTTTGAAAGCAAAAGCCTTATTACTTTAGAAGATAAGTGGATCGAAACACAAAATTTAACCATATATTCAAAGTTACTTAGTCAAAAAAGGGCCATAATTCCGTAAATATGACAACCAGAGTTATCCAACTTGTCCTTTTACTGTCCCCTTATTATAGTTTGCGAGTGTTCCAAGTATGAAAGCAATATCTATGATACTTTAGGGGTAAAGTGGACCAAAACATAAAACTTAACCAAATTTTCAATTTTCTAAGTATAAAGGGCCCATAATTCCGTCCAAATGCCAGTCAGAGTTACATAACTTTGCCTGCACAGTCCCCTTATGATAGTTAATAAGTGTTGCAAGTATGAAAGCAATAGCTTTGATACTGTAGGAATAAAGTGGACCTAAACACAGAACTTTACCAAATTTTCAATTTCCTAAGTATAAAAAGGGCACATAATTCTGTCAAAATGCCAGTCAGAGTTACATTACTTTGCCTGCACAGTCCCCTTATGATAGTTAGTAAGTGTTGCAAGTATGAAAGCAATAGCTTTGATACTTAAGGAATAAAATGGACCATAACACAAAACTTAACAAAAAATTTCAATTTTCTAAGTATAAAAAGGGCACATAATTCTGTCATAATGCAGGCCAGAGTAATCTAACTTTGCCTGCCCAGTCCTCTCATGATAGTAAGTAAGTGTACCAAGTTTGAATGCAATAGCATTGATACTTTCTGAGAAAAGTGGACCTAAACGCAAAACTTAACCGGACGCTGACGCCAACGCCGACGCCAAGGTGATGACAATTGCTCCTATTTTTTTTTCAAAAAATAGATGAGCTAATAAAATGGTTGTACTACATGTAAGTTTTAACCTATTTATTGTAGCTTGATTAAATCGAAAACCTTGGGCTTATTAAAACACTCAAATCTGGGGGCCATTAGCGGCTAGGGCCGATTATAGACGTCCAGAAAGCTCTGCTGTTATTATTTCAGTAAATATCATTGTAATTTGTATTTTGTTTATGAAATAAAGTTATTTTTAAGCCAGCTTAACGATCTTTAATTTTAAGTCAATAGATTACGCAATTAATGATGTATCTCGTATGACGTAATTTCTCTGAAGAAACACACCAGTTTAATCTGGACTATGGAACTTTTTTTAAAGTACTTACAAGCAAATCTAAAAATGTCTAGGAGGGTAGAATATAAAAATCTGAAAGGGAAGGTGAGGATGTAGTAACTCCATTGCACGATGCCCTGTGGACTTCGAGGTTGCACTGTGAACACCCTGAAACAAACAAATATCCTCCATGTGATTTCAAATGATAAGGCTATGCCTTAGCCCTTAACCACTTAGATATGTATTTTGACGCATTTGTAGTCTCTAAGAAAGTTACATTTAATTCAAGACCTTTCTTACTAGATTCAAATTGTAAAGGCCTCATTTCCAACCCTTAGATACTGATGGAAGCAACAGCATAAAACCTGAAAAGACTGCGAGTTACACATAGCCATTTTTACTTTGCTCCTGATTGGGAAAGGGTTTAAACCTTCAGTCAAAAATATTTAACTTGAAACTTTAATTTTGACATTATCTATATTTTTATGATAATTTCTATTTCAAAATGGAGTGAAAATTATTATATAATATAAGAATAGGTCATTTGAAGGCACATTGAAGACATGTTGGACGCCATTTTGGACGCCATATTGGATTTTCAAGTTGATAAAACAAACAAATAGTGCAAACATGTTATTGTTGTGACATCACGTGAATGTAGGCAACAATTTTCAAAATAAAATACTGTAAATTGTTTAAATATATCACAAACTTCTTTATATGACATTGACACTGTTAACAATGTTTAAAATGTATTCATGCATACGCTAAATATTTCACATGTTAAAGTACAAAATTTTATATATTTTCAAACACTTTCTTATGTATTCCGTTTTCTGGTAACTATCGATGTATACTACAGTGTAAAGAAATGTGAGAAATAAATGAGAAAAAAACGCAATGTCTAATGTGTATGCTTATTTCTAGCAATCTTTTATTATATTTTTATTATAGTCTCATCAATATACACAGTATAACATTACATAAATATCGCAAATTAAAATGCATTACATTGCCAAGCTAAAAGATTTACAAGAGACTTAAATAACATGACATACTCATTAATCTCAATAATGCATAGTGATCCATAGGTTTCACTTTATATACATATCATACAGGTAAAATCTAAAGTATCCTTGTTTATCGTGTAGTTAAAAGCTGCCTTAAAATGAGTTGTT
Organism: Dreissena polymorpha; assembly: GCF_020536995.1. NCBI lineage: Eukaryota > Metazoa > Mollusca > Bivalvia > Myida > Dreissenidae > Dreissena > Dreissena polymorpha. The sequence continues at coordinate 19,780,993 of NC_068368.1, read as the reverse complement.
AAACACTGAATCTGAATAATGAGGCTAATGCCTTACGTTCTCAAAATGGATGTAAAATAATGAAAAGTGTTTGATAAAATCAAAAAACAGTTTAATTAACAAGGTAAATTTAGGCAAGAGCTAAAACAAGTACATTAGTAAAACAATTTAGCATTTTATTAACACTTAAACACTAGGCATAGCTGTTAAAGTTACAATACTACAAGTTATATACAAAACTAACAAGGGAATAATTAATTATCATTGACTAAGAGTTAATTTTCTTTGATTAAAGACATTATAGCAGGTTTTGGCACACCTATTGCTATGTCAGCATTAGATAATATAAATCCAACTTTATCAACAGCAGATAAGTTATCAAAATCATTATTAATTATATTGGTTGCTTGCAGAAGTTCTACACTTAATGAGTTATAAAGAGGACAGTGTAATAATACATGAACCTCATCCTCAACAGTATTCTTACAGTGGAAACAGAGTCTTTGCTCTAATTGTACGCTTTTTCCAAGTATCAATAATGTTAGTCAGAGATTGTATATGATTTACAGTACTTCTGTTCTTTTTAAAGCCATTCTGACCTTCATACAAAATATCATTTTTACTGCACCACATATCTAGTCTTTTATTTAGAAGAGAACAAATAATCTTATAAACAACAGGTGTGATGGCAATTTCTCAGTACGATAACGGATCTTTTGGATCACTTGTAGAACATTTTGGACTTTGACGTATGAAAGTTTTATTCCATAACTTTGGTAATGCTAAAGTTTGGAATAATTTATGCAAAAATGAAATAATATTTTCATTTTTTTAAACTTCCCCGAATTTCATCAACACCAGCAGCTCTATTTCTTTTAATATCTAATACAGCTCGTTTTACGTCAGGTAAGCTTAAATCTTCTACAATACTACTATTTTCAGCATCCGGTTCTATTGTCTAATGAACATCAAGAGGTACGTTATCAATAATCGAATCATTGCACGAGTTATATAAAGAAGAAAAATCATTTTTCCATTTACTAAATACTGTATCTGTATCATGCGAAATTTTTCTATTAGGGTTAACAATCTATATAGGTATATCATTATTTCTATTATCTCATATACCAGCCCTTCCTATAGACTTCCAAAAAACATTCGAATTGCTCTTAGCTTGAGTTAATAATTCTTGTACAGATAACCAATACGACCTTTTTCTTTTCTGGACGATTCGATCAAAATGTTTACGTTTACTTACAAAGGAGTGTTTAAATCTTGCCTTTAAAGAAGTGTTGCATTTACGCCATTGCTTCTCTGCTTTACACATTTCATTCCATAATTCATGTAATTCTTAATTACACCATTGCTTTTTTATTCGTCTTCGTTTATTAGAAACACCAAATTCTACAACAATATTTTTGCAAGGTAGATTTTCTTGCATATCTTATTCAATACATTACAAAATTCAATATAAATGGAATCTAAATTACAATGATTTCTATAAGAGGTATCTAAATTTTCTACTGACTCCAAAATTTCATTATCTTTAAGATTATTACAAAAAGTATTTGGGATATTACCAACATCATATTATTTTAAACGTTTGTTTAAAACAGGGGGTTATTTACATACACATTGGAAAAATAGTTTCTATTTTCTAATTGACATATATTATACCTGCAAGATAAAATAGAGTGAGCTGGAACCATTCTTGCCTCAATTCCATCATTTTCATTGTAAAGATCTGTCGATCTAGTTACCAAAAAATTACAGTACAACTCTAGTGTTCGTAAGAAACAACAATGTAATCAACCACTGATAATCCACGTGTGGATACAAAAGTAGAATCATTTGATACAAAATTACGGCCGTTCAGTACACAACAGTTACAGTTAAAACTTAATAAAATATTCTCCAAACAGGTTTTTATTATAATCAACAACATTTATTTCCTTTTCATCATCAATCCCTTCTATGAAGTCAAACATATCAGCAATACGGTTGTTAAAATCTCCGCATAGTTCAAATTTACATAGGCTTTGAATGCGTATATATTTGTGAGCAGATGGTCAGAGAATTCTTGAGAATTTACATATCTACTTGAACCTTGTGGTGGTAAGTAAACCGCAAAAACATTATAAACAGTGTTCAGTATTTTATCTTTAAAAGAAAATCAAATGATACCTTCATAAGAATCTTCCAACATACAAATGGTATAATTCAACAATATTTTTTCTTTACTAAATACAGACTCCCCCCTGAGCCTGATATTGCGTTATTTCTGTAAATAAGTTTCAGCGACACAAACAATATCTAAGTCGATACTTTTTATACAAGTTTCACGAAACTGAAAATATTAACATTTTATATTCACACCAACTGTTTACATTCCAAAAACCTACATTTAATTTTCTATAATAAGAGCTGTTATTTTGAGATTGAGATACTCTGTCTCTGCTAACATCATAATGAGAGTCTCTTCTGTTTCGGTTATCTTGGTGGTGCCAGTCGTGTATGTGCCTGACATCTCTGTGTTCACAATTGCGATCTTCTCTGTGAGTGTCATAGTCTTTGTCAGATGATCTGTGATGCGAGTTGTAACCATTCCTCCTACCCATGTTGTGATATGTATCCCTATGATAATACAAATCATTTGCACTTCTATGAACACTACATTTCCTGTAGTGACTAGCACTACCACTATTATAAGTATTGCACCCGTGCACTTTTATTATTACGAGGGTGATTATTATGCCCCCGAACACTATTTGAATCTCGATGATAAGACCCACTCGAAAGCACATTATCTGGATTTTCACTGCTGGAACTCGTTTCCACAAGACGGGAGCCTCGTACTATTAAGCCGAACACACCCAGTGAGTTAAGAAGTAAAGAAGTAGTTTTAAGTTGTTATTGTTGACTCTTGCGTGTATTCTTTGGTTGATCAGTATAAATGTAGACGTTTTTTTTTATATTATTTAAAGACGTCTTTCAGATCACTTTTACATTTCAAGATTGTTTCACGATCTTTCTGCGTGTAACAGGTCAAGATTACTATACGTGGTTTATTGTTGCTTGATTGTTTTCGCACAGCTGACTTGAAGCTTACGTCACGCAGTTAAAGTCCATCAGTGATTAAATCGGAGACGATCTCATTCACATTTTCATTTTCTCTTTGAGGGAGATAACAATGCATAGATTCAATTTTGTACCATGTTTAGATCCAGCGAATCCATCAATATGTTCTTGAAGACACTTTAAATCTGTTTTAATTTCATCTTTAAATTCTTGTACTTGTTATGCCCCTGGTAGGGTGGCATATAGCAGTTGAACTGTCAGTCAGTCAGTCTGTCCGCCCGTCCGAAAACTTTATTGGTCATAACTTTTGCGACATTGAAGATAGCAACTTGATATTTGGCATGCATGTGTATCTCATGGAGCTGAACAATTTAATTGGTGAAAGGTCAATGTCATCTTTCAAGGTCAAAGGTCAAATATATGGCGTCTGTCCGTTCGAAAACTTTAACATTAGCCATAACTTTTGCAATATTGAAGATTGCAACTTGATATTTGGCATGCATGTTAAACTCATGGAGCTGCACATTTTGAGTGGTGAAAGGTCAAGGTCAAGATCATCATTCAAGGTCAAAGGTAAAAAAACAAATCCAAGGGAAGTAACAAGCTTTAAAGGGAGATAATTTCTATTTATCATTTGGCAGTTACAGATCATTTTTACAAGGGAAGTAGTTTTTTTTTTATCCCTTTAAAAAAATATTACTTCCCCCTTGTAAAAATTATCTGTACTTGCCAAATGATAAAAAAATCAAAGCGGCGCAGTAGGGGGCATTGTATTTCTGACGAACACATCTCTTGCTTTTCTGTATCTGTTTTACTTTTCGCCATGTCTGAATGTATACGCTTATCTAATGCCTACGGCTTCGGTCCATATACGGTTTGTGGCTGCCTGGCTGGTCACTATAATGCCATAGGGACCACAGTGGGGTTTACTATTTCTTAAATATATATATATATATATATATATATATATATATATATATATTAAGTAACACCAATTACAGTATGTAGCATCGTCGTAGCAGAGACCTATTAAGTGACACCAATTAAGTCTGAATTAACATCGCAACAGAGATCTATTAAGTAACACCAATTACAATATGTAGCATCGTCGTAGCAGATACCTATTAAATAACACCAATTACAGTATGTAGCATCGTCGCAACAGAGATCTATTTAGTAACAGCAATATCAGTATGTAGCATCATCGCAGCAGAGATCTTATAAATAACATCGGGTAGATACATGTCTGCTTGAACTAAAATTTAATCAAGCCGCGCTCCGTCATCTGGTGTTATAAAGCTTTACTTCAGCGTAAACGATGGCTTTATTCCTGTCTGATATTTTATGATTTTGCATCTGCAAATTGAAAACATTTGATACTGTATATGAAACTATGTAAACAATAAAATAAAATAGATATACAAGTAATATCAAAGATCTATCCATAAAGTTGATAGATCTTTGATTAAAGTGAAAACCTAGGTTAGACAGCTACGTCGCTTGTTGGTTCGTATCAATATGATAATCCCTATTATTGGTACTTTTGTCGGTCATAATAAATCACAGACCTATATTGTGGTTCAAATGTGTGTGTTACGGTCCCGATTTAAACTGATGTCCACGGAAAAGTCATGTGTAGTTCTAGTGATTGTTATTACCACGTGTGTTTCATGGAGAACTTATTCTGTTTTGAGAAATTAACTTAGACAAAAATATACACACGCGTCGTGTCAATTGAATCCATGGGTTTTCACATCAAACGCCATTACAGACCGAAAGTGAAGTCATGTATAATGCTTTTCGGTTCAAAACAATAAAATTTACGGACTTAACACAAACCCATAGGCGGATGGATATTGTTTTGGCGTTGTCCGTCCATCCGTCCGTCCGTCTTTCCGTTCTTCCATGTTTCCGTCCGTCCGTCCGTCACTTTTGTGTCCGGAGCCATATCTTGGAAGTGCTTTGGTGGATTTCATTTAAACTTGGTATGAGTATATATATGGATAAGAGGATGGTGCACGCCACATGGCATTGTACACCATCTGTTTAAAACGGAGTTAGGGCCCTTTGTATCTTGAAAAATGTTTTTTTGTGTCCGGAGCCATATCTTGGGAATGCTTTGACGGATTTCATTGAAACTTGGTATGAGTATATATATGGATTAGAGGATGATGCACGCCAAATGGCATTGTACACCATTGGATAATAACAGAGTTATGGCCCTTTGTATCTTGAGAAAAAATGCTTTTCTGTGTATCCGGAGCCATATCTTGAAAGCTCTTTGACGAATTTCATTGAAACTTGGTATGAGTATATATATGGATAAGAGGAGGATGCACGTTGGCCTTGTCCATCCGTCCAGAAAACTTTTGTGCCCAGAAGTATATTGGCGGGGGATATCAATTCAACGAATTTGCTTGTTATTTATTCGATTTAGAATGATGATCATCTATGAATGTACCAATATTTTTACCATTTTGTGTTTTATTTCGCTTATTTTTAACATAATGTATACAATTGTTTTTGAGGCTATATCAACTATTTTTTAAATATTCATTTAAACAAATTTTGAACAAGTCACTTTAACTGTCAATTCTACAATCTGATTAAATCATTCTGATTAAATATTATAGACGTTCGGATTTCTTTTTCTAATTGCGCAATGAAAAACTTTGTACAAAGAGCTCATGAAAATGAGTAACTATAAACATGTATTGACCTTCAATGACCAATCGGTCTGATACTATTAAACCGTATTTTATATCATAATTAAGGAATGCAAATCCAATGGGTAAGCTGTATCGATGATATTTATATTATTTCTGCCGGTAGTCAGTTGTGAATTAGAGCTCGTTAAATATAATTTCGTTTTAAAACTATTCACAAAGATCGAAGGACAGCAATTTGAAATTTAAAACTTGAAAATGTTTGAACTAAAGTTGTCGACTTTATGATTGTGCCGTCTATTGCGGTTTAGGATAAGTAAAATAAAGGTGTTCAAGTAACGGATAAAGATAACAGTTAAAAATGGATGACTCCGCAGACACGAAACAGTCCAAAGAAATGGACGATATTGCTGAAACAGCCACCGATGAAACTGCAAACCACAAAGATGAAAAGTATGAAGAGGGCGAACATTTCCCACCGACGTGTCGCAAAAGTGTGGATGAAAATGCGAATACCGCACCTACAAACATAACGACCACTTGTTTTGGCAAGACAAGGCTGAAACCGCTGCTTAAAAAGTTCGTGCTGCGCGCGATGATGATCCTTCACAGCGTGCTGTCAGCATGGCGCGTCGTGATATCGCGCGGGGACCACAGGTTTTGGGCGCTCGTCGCTGGCAACGTGATCTGGGCTGTCGAAATATTTTTCTCCATAAAGAAATGGAACGTTAGAAAGCAGAGCAGGTATCGTATTTAAAATTCATATGTGAAAATATACATAGTTGCTTGCTGGTTAAAAATACCAGTAACAAAACTATTTAATGTCGAATTGTGTTGAATAATTGTCTACACAGGCGCTTGCTTATCTTAGACTCGTGTTCTTTGCAGGGACGTAGGTAATGGGTAGGCAGGGGCGGCGGCCGCCTCTCCAATATTTCGGCTAGTCGTCGTTATATAAATAAAACGTATAATCCCCCAAAATCGCAAAAAAATACAGAGAAAGACTACGATCGTGTGGCGCTCGTGACAGATTGAACGACAACTAGAGTATGCTTGTATGACCCGTATAACTGCAGACTAACCATAAATCTCATCGGATTCTTACGTAATTATGGAATCAATAAAATTATTTTACACCTTATTCAATCAGTAGCTAAAAGTTCAAATAGAAGTTCTTATTCCTCAAAGTAAACATGTACACTAAAGACGAACATAACTATAAGGCCCTAAGGAAATGTTCTTCTGCCTTTGCCCGATGAAGCGTCAATGAATATGCATAACTGTGCGACTATTAATCTTGTGAAAGTAACACAATAGTACAGTGATCCAGGCGATATTTCAGCGGTCGATACCCAGATAAAAGAAAACAGCATTAGCCACCAGAATATGGTAGATACAACCATAAACAAGTCGGGTGTGTGTTTGCTTGTTCTCGCTGTCCGCACAAACGTGTCCCATGTTTCAGATGGCGCCCCAGTTTTGTTGTGTACCTTCTGCTACTACTCCCTGCTATCTGGCTGCTGCAACTGCACCAGTATGACGTCGCGCGGTCTGAGCAGCCGACTCAGAACACTACCGGCTCCGAAGGCAGCACCCTGGTAAGACGCCGGATTAAATTGAGCGTCGCTCTAGGAAAACGGGGTTTAATGCATGTGCGAAAAGTGGCGTCCTTCATGAGCATATGAAGTTCGAACAGACTCATCAGGGACGACACTTTCCGCATGTGTGGTATTTTTCTTATTTATTATTTATTATCGAAAATCCAGTCAAGGCAGAAAGTGTCGCTCCTGCGGACTACACATGTTAATCTGGGTGTTCACATTAAAAAATTTAACATACATTCAATCCCGTTGTTCAAGAGCGAGGCTCAAATAATTGAGTGAACATACCGGTAGTTTTCCGACATATCTGCAGTGAACATACCGGTAGTTTTCCGACATGTCTGAAGTGAACATACCGGTAGTTTTCCGACATGTCGGAATTTTCAATTTCCAACATACATAGTCAAATGTACTAATTTCAAAATGAAAGTAACATTACAAGCATTGTCAAGTGTATACATATCATAGTCAAATGTACAAATACCAAAGCGAAAGTACAAATATAAAAAATAAAGTGACGTAAATGTCATAGTAAAATGTATAAAGTTCACTACGAACGTACGTGACACTACTAACATAGTAAAATGTACAAATGCCACAGCGACCGCGACATACTTATCAGAGTCAATTGTACAATTGTCACATCGGACTTGACATTACCATCATATTCAAATATAAAAGTGTCACTACGAACGCGACATAACATCATAGTAAGACATACAAGTGTCACATCGGTTGTGGCATGATTTTCAAAGCCAAATGTAAACATGTCACAGCGAACGTGAAATAACTATCCTAGTCAAGTGTTTACATATCATAGTCAAATGTACAAATATCAGAGCGAACGTGACATTACTATGATAGTCATCGAATATACATATGTACCAATGTCAAAACGAATATGACGTAACTATCATAGTCAAATGTATAAAAGTAAAACTTCGCACGTAAAGGATGACAATAATTATTTTCTATATTTTCAGTTCATGTGTCCCAATACAGTTTATCTACTGTATATTATACGTATCAAATGAACATTAAACATGTTTTTTCATTCCCCATTACTGCTTTCGAAGCCGAAGTCTTAAATACCACGTGTTGTGTTTGCATTCTCCAGGACAACTTGTTGAATATCGAGGGGACCACGTGGATAGTCGTCATACAGGAGACGCTCATCTACGTGCTGCTGGTCGGCCGCTGGCTCAACGACGACGTGGCCGGCAAGAATCTGTCGCAGCAACTCATGAACTTCCTGGCAAGCGCCTCCGACATCATGGAGCTGTACGCGCTATTCGACCTGCCCGTCGTGCAGACGCACTTTCCCAGCACTATTGCTGTGCTGGCCATCTGGTCGAGCAGTTTTATCCAGTTTATTCCGGTTCTTACCAAAACCAAAAACCGTTCGAATGCGGTGGCCGACTCGTCTCCACCGTCCATCGAAGCGGGAGAAAACCGGAAATCAGCACCGAGTTCGCAGATTTTCGATATAGCGGAAGTTGTCTTGGCCTTCCTCTTTCAAGACGGCCCGTTCCTGGCAATACGTCTGTTCATCATAATTAACTTCAAAACAATCACGCATAGCTTGTTTTTCTTCGTGATCAAAAACTTCATCACAATTATGCTGCTCATATACCGCCTCGCTGTGTTATTAAAGGCTAAGCCCGGAAAGAAACAACAGTAATATAATCTGAGTTAACAATCGAGCCTCGTTCTAAGAAAACCGAGCTTAATGCTTGTGATTGTATTGTACTATATTAGCCTGTGCAGTCCGCACATGCTTATCAGGGACAACACTTTCCGCCTAAACTTGATTTTCGATTAGAAAATACTATATTTCAACAAAAATTCCATAAAAGCGAAAAGTGTCGTACCTGATTAACATGTGCAGACATGCATAAAGCCCACTCTGGATCAGCAGACGATTTATTGCTTTAATCCTATCTTCCGGAGGATTCCAGAGATAGTCGATGTATCCCGATTGTCATAAAGCCCTGTTTTCCTAGAACGAGGCTCTGTTATATAGCAGGGATGTGATCGACCCATCTCAAGCCCGGAAGGACTGATTGGCGTTCCAAAAACTACTACTACTACTACTACTACTACTACTACTACTACTACTACTACTACTACTACTACTACTACTACTACTACTACTACTACTACTACTACTACTACTACTACTACTACTACTACTACTACTACTACTACTACTACTACTACTACTACTACTACTACTACTACTACTACTACTACTACTACTACTACTACTACTACTACTACTACTACTACTAATAATAATAATAATAAGAAGAAGAAGAAGAAGAAGAAGAAGAAGAAGAAGAAGAAGAAGAAGAAGAAGAAGAATATTTTATTTACTGTCGTGTTTAAATAAACAAACAATGTGAAGAATATGTTTACTGTCGTGTTTAAATAAACTAACAATGTGAAGAATATGTTTACTGTCGTGTTTAAATAAACTAACAATGTGAAGAATATGTTTACTGTCGTGTTTAAATAAACTAACAATGTGATGTATATGTTTACTGTCGTGTTTAAATAAACTAACAATGTGAAGAATATGTTTACTGTCGTGTTTAAATAAACTAACAATGTGAAGAATATGTTTACTGTCGTGTTTAAATAAACTAACAATGTGAAGAATATGTTTACTGTCGTGTTTAAATAAACTAACAATGTGAAGAATATGTTTACTGTCGTTTTTAAATAAACTAACAATGTGAAGAATATGTTTACTGTCGTGTTTAAATAAACTAACAATTTGAAGAATATGTTTACTGTCGTGTTTAAATAAACTAACAATGTGAAGAATATGTTTACTGTCGTGTTTAAATAAACTAACAATGTGAAGAATATGTTTACTGTCGTGTTTAAATAAACTAACAATTGAAGAATATGTTTACTGTCGTGTTTAAATAAACTAACAATGTGAAGAATATGTTTACTGTCGTGTTTAAATAAACTAACAATGTTATAAAGTTATGATGCTTAATTTACATTCTAAATGAACTCTGTTTTTTGTGTGTAAATTATTACAAATACAATAAAACGAACAGTTCCCCCACGTATTGATGCTGAAGTGACAATAGATAAGTAAGATAGTTTCAAAGGCTAACTTTCTTAAATAGGGTATGATTGTTTTGTTTTGTTTTGGTAAGCTGTTGAGATCCTATTTAAGAGTGTAAGCAAGTTCTAATGTGTATGCTTATCATACACATTAAAAATTATCAAAATTCAAAATCATCAAAATGCAATCTCTTAAAATTTAAAGTGTGTATTACTCCATTTGATAGGTAGTGTGTGGTTTCATTTAATGGTATATGATGTATGATCTAAGCTTATATACCGATATATCTACATGTTGCCAATGCCATAGGTTATTTATTATTTTGACGCTATTAGATATTTTTCACTGTTAATGAAAGTTGATGTTATTTAATGGTGAATTAAATCAAAACAAGGTCGGTGACCCGATGTTTTTTTCTTATTTTTTATAAAGCACTTGTATGCTTTACTTGAATATACGCTTTTAATAAAATGTATTAGCAGAAAGAAAAAAAAACAGAAAAAAATCGCTCTGACCAGTGATTCGATTTCGTAAGACGTGTTTTGGTAAAAAAAAGTCTAGCATTTGATACAAACGTTTAAAAAAAGGCGGTTCAGAATAAAATAAGATAATGGGATTACAGAACCGAAAAGGCGGTGCATGCCGCTGCAATTTTATTGTTTTAAACATTATATTTAAGTTGTCACAGAAGTAAGCGGGTCGTTAACCATATTTTGTATGACTCCTGTTAAAGCTTAAATAGGGCCACCAATCTAATCTACAGTACAGTTTGAGTTACTGTCAAATTTTTTATTTTCCAAATTGTGTACTACGTTTAATTGTTATTTTTTGCGATTCTGTATTTTATTTGTCGCTTTATTTTATTTATTGGCGAGACTGAATGTGGACGACCTTTCGCTCAGTTGAAGCCGCGCGATCCGATTCTTAGCAGATGTGAAAAATCAGCCTAATTACCCGTTAGCCAGAATATAGGCAACTACCAATCGGTCCGCGACTTTTAGAAGCCCCATGAGACCGAGTATATACAGACTAGTACAGTGATTGTTGTCTTCCATTCTCAATCTAATTATTATAATGTCATATTGGAATTATGCTATTATAATTACATTCCATACCAACAAATGGACATTTTCACATGTAATAAATTGCCAGCCTTTGCACTGGTAGGCTAATTTGAACTAGTGAAATGTAATGGGCACTGGGGTTGTAGTAAGCACTACGCCGACAAGGGGCTTGGGGTGGGACATAAAAGTTTCAATGCCTATTGGCCTCCGCGTTGCTTTATCAGTTACTTCTATGTATAGTAACGATACGCGTAATATTTTTTAATATTCTATAAGGCGTTAAAATGCTTTCATATGAATATATACTCAAACAAATGTTCCGAAAAGCATCGTATAGGCTTAACCCTGTACTGCTTAGATACGTATTTTGATGCATGTGTAGGCCCTTAGAAAGTTAAATATAACCCAGGACCTTTCTTACGCTATAAGTCTAATAGATAAAGAATACATGCGGTCTCTTTTTGTGGACACTCCGGCCTTATATTTATGCAGTAAAGTTACCATATATTATGGGCGATCCCGATGCTATATCTGGACAAAGTTGTTCTTAACCGTTGAATTACAATGCGCACGCGCACTTGCTTATTAAGGAAGCAGAAATAATTTACGTGTTTCGTGTCCCATTATGAGCAAAACGCTGAGCGTCTGTAGTGATATAAGAATATATATAAATAAATATTAAAGAGAATTTTAATAACAGCATCAGGTAATTGAAATGCTAAATGTTTTTTAGCTGTTTAATAACACGTTTTAACAGGTTAAATGTACAAAGACACAATTGCATATTCGTTCTCATGATGCATAGTAACCAATCTTGATTCGCACCCCAGATAACAGGTAAACGACGATGACTTAGTTTTTATGAATATTATTAATATCATGAATATAAAACAAAATATTTGCATCGTTTATGAACTTCGACTGTTTGTAAACTATCGAAACTCCAACACATAGGTATTATAATCAAATTGCTGTGTTTATTCCTATCAAAGAAAGTATAGAACAATTTAAATATATAGAATTTAAGACATCAAATAAAATAAATATCTCAGTTTTTAAATACTAATTAGGTAAAAAAATAAGTTTGCCAAGGGAGTAAAGTTTTGTTGAAGAAAAGTTTGAGCCAGGGAAAGTCCTTAATGTCTTAAAACTTAAATATATTCTGAAAAAGAAAGGATCTTTTAAATTGCTCGGTACATACTTGAACAAACACATCTAAATATTCTTTTAATCTTTAGCTTGCCTTTTCGCTGGAAGTTCAGTTCACATGTTATTTGCAATATGTATTTGCAAACTGTCCTCGTTTTTTGTGATTTTTTTCTGAAGGCAATTGGGTATGTTGTAATTATTCCCCGCCACAGGCCAAGAGATATAGAATTTGCGGTGTCCGTCCGTCTGTCACAAAGCTTTTCATGGCTTTATCTCAGAAACTATAAATAAGATATCAACATGAAACTTCTTGGTCGTAAAGATATCAATGGAGAGGTGCCATACACAAGACCCATAACCCTTAACTTTCTTGAATAACAGTTATTGTTTTTTTATATGCCCCCATTACCAGACCTGTCGGTCTGTCCCGAAAGCTCGTCCGGGCCATAACTAAGTTGTTCATGGTGAGATTTTAAAATCATTCGGCACAATTTTTAACCATCATTGGACGGTGTTTCGCGCGAAAGAATTACGTCAATATCTCACACTTTGAGTTCAAAGGTCAAAAATGGCTGTAAATGAGCTTGTCGGAGCCATAACTTTGTCATTTATTGTGCGATTTTAAAATCATTTTGCAGATTTGTTCACCATTATTGGAAGGTGTCAAAGTAATAATAAAATGTGATCATAAATAAAGAAGTTATGGCAATTTAAGCAAAATGTTCAATTATCTAAGTGTAAAAGGGGCCATAATTATGTAAAAATGCTTGATACAGTGGTCTGCTCTTGTTTTCTAGGTTGGGGTCATGTTGGTAAACAAGTATGCAACATATAAAAGAAAAAAAATAACTTCAATATCTCCAAAGGTCAGGGTCACACTTTGTGTTCAAAGGTAAAAAATGGCTAACATATGAGCTTGTCCGGGCAATTACTACGTTGTTCATTGTGAGATTTTAAAATCATTTGGCACATTTGTTCACCATCATTGGACAGTGTGTCGCGGAAAGAATTAGGTCAATATCTCCAAGGTCAAGGTCACACTTTTAGTTCAGAGGTCAAAAATGGCCATAAATGAGCTATGTCGTTCATTGTGAGATTTTTTAAACAATTTGGCACATTTGTTAACCATCATTGGACAGTGTGTTGCGCGAAAGAATTACATTGATATCTACAAGGTCAAGGTCACACTTTGAGTTCAAAGGTCAAAAAAGCCATAAATGAGCTTGTCCGGGCCATATCTATGTTGTTAATTGTGAGATTTTAAAATCATTTGTTCACCATCATTGGACGGTGTGTCGCACGACAGAATTATGACGATATCCCCAAGGTCAAGGTCAAACTTTGAGTTCAAAGGTCAAAAATGTCCATAAATGATAATGGAATAATAATTCTTAAAAATCGCCATAAATTAGCTTCTCTTTTTTTGTGTGAAGACAGCATGTAAAATAGTCTGTGTCAATGCGGCACGTGGGGGTATACGTCACGTCTGTGACAAAGCTCTAGTTGTTACATGTAATTGTTCAGGGCTATATCTCATATACCATACACAACTTCAACATAAAACTTCATGTGTATCAATGAGTAAAAGTGCCATGCTCGAGAACCACAACTCATCACTTACTTTAATATGTTTTATTGCCCTTTGTTGTAAGATTTCAACATCAAACTTCATTGGTGTGTAGAAATCAATGGGAAAAAGTGCCATGCATAATATTTATAGCCCTAATTTTTATTACATATATAAGAGTGTGAGTTATTGCCTTTTATTGTTAGCTCATCTATTTTTTGGAAAAAAAAATGAGCTATTGTCATCACCTTGGCGTCTGCGTTGGCATCGGCGTCTAGTTTAGTTTTGCGTTTAGGTCCACTTTTCTCAGAAAGTATCAGTTCTATTGCATTCAAACTTGGTACACTTACTTATTATCATGAGGGGACTGGGCAGGCAAAGTTAGAAAACTCTGGCGTGCATTTTGATTGAATTATGTGCCTTTTTTATAATTTGGAAATTTGAAAATTTTGGTTAAGTTTTGTGTTAAGGTCCATTTTATTCCTTAAGTATCAAAGCTATTGCTTTTATACTTGCAACACTTACTAACTATCATAAGGGGACTGTGCAGGCAAAGTTATGTAACTCTGACTGGCATTTTGACGGAATTATGTGCCCTTTTTATACTTGAAAATTGAAAATTTGGTTAAGTTTTGTGTTTAGGTCCACTATTCCTACAGTATCATAGCTATTGTTTTCATACTTGCAACACTTATTAACTATCATAAGGGGACTGTGCAGGCAAAGTTATGTAACTCTGACTGGCATTTGGACGGAATTATGGGCCCTTTTAACCAAATTTTCAATTTTCTAAGTATAAAGGCTTTATACTTAGAAAATTGAAAATTTGGTTAAGTTTTGTGTTTTGGTTCACTTTACCCCTAAAGTATCATAGAAAGTATCAAGGCTATTGCTTTCAAACTTCAAATACTTTCATGCTATCATGAGGTTACTGTACCTGGCAAGTTGAATTTTACCTTGACCTTTGAATGACCTTAACTCAAGGTCAAATTATTAAATTTTGCTCAAATTGCCATAACTTCTTTATTTACATGTATGATTAGATTTGATTGATACTTTGACTAAACTACTCTTACCTGACATACCACAATAGACTCCACCCAAACCATCCCCCATATCACAAATGACCACCACACCCTCACACTATACCCACCCCACCCCAAAATTTAAAAAACACAAATATATATTTTTATTATTTTATTTTTGAAATTCCGTCCAACCATCGCACCAAAGAATCCCCCCCCCTCCCCCCCAAAAAATTAAAAAAATTTGTTGCAATTTTTTTTTCCATTTTTGGAATATAATGTAATAAATGTCCACACCCACACTACATGTATACACCCCTCTTCACTCCACCCCTCCCTCTTTTGTGATTGAAATTGAGAGTCCCTTCACCTTTAAAAAGAAAATAGATGAGCGGTCTGCACCCGCAAAGCGGTGCTCTTGTTTTTGTTTTGATTTAACTTTAGGGTTATATCTCAGATATGCTTTAAGATTTCAACATGAAAGTACATGGGTGTATAGATATCAATGAGCAGAAAATTATATTCCGAGAAATGCAATACATAAAAACAATAACACTTTATTATTTTTTTAGGGTTATACAGTTTTATACTCAAAAGATTTGCACTCATTCATATTCAATTGTTTTTTTGGCAGGGGATATCAGTTCAACTTATTTTCTTTTTTTTCATTGATTGGGAAAGTGGGATGTGACCATGTTCCACTACTGCTCTGTTCTAGGGTGTGATCAGCTATGGAGCTGAGTGAGTGTTCAGTTAGGGCCTTGCTGCGAGTGTTTGCCAAGGACTGCCTGGAGACACTGGTATTCAAGGAACATGTAGAGCTGCATGCCAAGATGTGGGTCACTGTGGATCACATCAACAAGATGGAATATGAGTTCAAACACTTATTTGCACCGTAAGAATGTTGTACATCTAGTAGAAAGGAGTTGAAATATTTTACCATAGATGTATTGAATATTGTTTTCTGCCTTTTAAGTCATAAATCATACGAGTATCTCTGTGGAAAAATAAGGCTTAATAAATGTGTGTAAAGTGCTGTCCCAGCTTATCAAGGATGACACTTTTGGCCTAAAACTGATATAAGCTAAAAGAGATTTCCTTTAAAAGAAAAATACTATAAGAGTGAAAAGTTGTTAGCCTTAATAGCCTGTGCACACTGTACAGGCTTATCTGGGAAAGCACTTGACTCACATGCATTAAGCCCCATTTTCCCAGAGCAAGACTAATATTCATTTAATTATCCCCTGTCATAGGTGGAGTGATATTGTTTTGGTGTTGTCCGTCCGTCAGTCTTTCTGTCTGTCCGGCCGGCACTTTTGTGTCCGGAGCCATATCTTGGAAGTGCTTTGGCGGATTTCATTGAAACTTGGTATGAGTATATATATGGATTAGAGGATGATGCACGCCAAATGGCATTGTACACCATATGTTAATAACGGAGTTATGGCACTTTGTAGCTTTAAAAAATGCTTTTTTAGCTGAGTGTCAAATAAACACTTATGTGTCCAGAAGCATATTGGCGGGGGATATCAATTCAACGAATTTGCTTGTTTAAAATACATTTCAGCTTTATGTGTTAGTTGATCATTTTCACTGCAAAGACTACCCATAGTCTTCTATCGTCTATATGATGTTAAGGCAAGGTGTCTTTATTTGTTATGTAGGTGTGATGTAGCAACCTTCATTGACTATCAGCATGTACAGGAGACTATGACAGACCCAGTGGAGATGGTTGCCTTGGAAACCATGACAGACCCAGTACAGATGGTCGATGCAGAATGCCAGACAGAGGTGGTCAAGACAGAATTAGGTTGCCTGGCTTTCTTTGTCATCTTATTATTCATTTAAAACCTTTTTAACACTCTAAACGTCACATTTTTAGTCCAATCTTCATGCAACTAGGTAAGAACATATGTTCCAATGATATCTATACTAAGTTCCCATTTGTTAAAAAACATGGGGTTGGACATTTTGCTTTATATGACTATAGTAAAAACTTGTCAACTCTCTAGTTAATATTTTTGCCAAGTTTGAAAATGGTTTCATAAACATCTCGAAAGTTCCCTTAAATCTTAGATCTCTGTGGTTCTCTGGTCCTCTTGTTATTAAAATTTAATATTTAAAGTGTTGCACTGCACCGGCTAATCTGGGACAACACTTACTTACAGACCCACGTTTTCCTAGAGAGAGACTCGTATGTATCTGCTTTTTATACCCCCACAAACGAAGTTTAGGTGGGGAGGAATAGGAGTGAGCTTGTCTGTCTGTCAGTCCGTATTAAGTGTCCGCTCTCTAATTCAAGTTGTTTTCATCAGATCTTCACCAAACTTGGTCAGATGTTGTATCTAGATGATGTCTTGGTTAAGTTCATATATGGGTCAAACTGGGCCAAAAACTAGGTCACAGGGTCAATAAGTGTGTTTTAAACATTGAGCATGGTGTCCGCTATCTAATTTAAGTAGTTTTTATCCGAGCTTCACCAAACTTGGTCAGAAGTTGTATCTAGATGATGTCTAGGCCAATTTCGAACATGGGTCTTGGCAGGTCAAAAAGTAGGTCAAGGGGTCACTTAGTGCGTTTTAAACATTGAGCACGGTGTCCACTCTCTAATTCAAGTAGTTTTCATCTGGTCTTCACCAAACATAGTCAGAAGTTGTATAAAGATGATGTCTAGGTCAAGTTTGAATAAGTGTCATGCCGGGTAAAAAACTAGGTCATTGGGTCACTTAGTGCACTTTAAACATTCAGCATGCTGTCCGGTCTCTAATTCAAGTAGTTTTTATCTGATCTTCACCAAACTTGGTAGGAAGTTTTATCTAGATGATCTTAAGGCCAAGTTCGAACATGGGCCATGCCAGATCAAAAACTAAGTCACTGGGTCACTAAGTACGTTTTACACATTCAGCATGGTGTCCCCTCTCTAATTGAAGTAGTTTTCATCAGATCTTTACCACACTTGGTCAGAAGTTGTATCTAGATGATGTGTAGGTCAAGTTCGAACATGGGCCTTGCCGGGTAAAAAACTAGGTCACGGGGTCACTTAGTGCATTTTAAACATTGAGCATGGTGTCCACTGTTTTTTGTGAAGATAACATGCAAAATATTCTCTGTCAATGCAGTATGTTGGGATATTCGTCATGTCTATGACAAAGCTCTAGTTTAGTATATTAACAAACCAATTAATGTGCCATGTTTGTGATTGTTTCCAGATGGGTTTGCAGACACTGAGACAGACATGAACTCCATGAAAGAGGTCAAGGTTGAGGTCGTGTCTGAAGATGAACACCTCGAAAGTGAGGAGGTTACCAAGGTGATGCCTGCCTCTCCTGCAGAACGAGACACAACGGACAGGAAGAAAACTGACAGCGAGACTGTCTGCCTGCTTTGTCCTGCCAAGTTTAAGTCTGGGGACACAGAGCCATTAGAGGAGCATTTGAGGACCAGTCATGATGTCGGCAACCAGTATAGCTGTCCAATGTGCAAGCAAATATGTATGTCAAAGGTCGCCCTTGCCGACCATGTTACTCAAGCACATTGTAAGAACGAGTCTTCAAAAGTGGCAAAGATAAACGAGCCTTCCAAACTGGCAAAGAAAAACGAGCCTTCCACGTTGGCAATGAGGAAGATCCACGCTCAAAAGAAACAAGCACTCAGGGTATCTGATGGAAGTGATACGGATGATGATTATTTGCTCAAATCTAGTCTCCTGATAAGAATTAATAAAAAAGGAAAGAAAATTGTCAAACCCAAGGCGAAGAAGAAAAATATCAAGAAAAAACAGAAAGCCCCTAAGAAAGAAACAATTGTTGTCCCTAAGAAAGAAAAAATTGTTGTCCCTAAGAAAGAAAAAAATGTCCCTAAGAAAGAAAAAAATGTTGCCCCTAAGAAAGAAAAAAATGTTGATGATTTAGAAAATGGGATTGAAATTAAAAAAGAAGGTGAAATGAAAGAAGATGATGAAAAGGAATCTAGGGTTATGGCAGACCCATTATATGTGCCTGAGCCGAATTCAGAAATCAAGGTGAAGTGCATCGAATGTGGTAAGCTATACAAGTCAAAGCGCGCACTCCGTCGCCACTTTAACACGACGCACACAACCAATTCTCACGTGTGCGAGATTTGTGGACACAGCTTTAGGGGCAAAGAGTCCCTTTATCACCACAAGAGAGGTATCCATGACAACGCTAAAGTTTACAAGTGCCCCGAGCCTGATTGTGATGCGTCTTTCAATTTCAGCCACAGCCTGCGCCTGCATAGGCTGAAGCACACAGGGGCTAGGCCTCACATGTGCAACGTTTGTGGCAAGACATACCTGACTGGGTATCATCTCAAGGTTCACATGCAGGCTACCCACTCTGAGAAGAAAATTTTCGCGTGTAAAATGTGTGACAAGACATTTTCGTATTCTACCAGCCTAAAGATGCATGAGGCCACGCATAAGCCTCAAGATAGGGTTAAATGTGACGCTTGTGATAAATCATTTGTTAATAATCAGGCCTTGAAGTACCACGTTATGTCAAAGCACACAGAGGCAGGGCATTACCCGTGCGAGGAATGCGGGAAGGTGTGCAAGTCAGAGCTGATGTTGCGCACGCACATGAGGCGTCATAGCGTCGATAATGCACGCTTCATGTGCGATATATGTGGGCGCCAGTTTATGTACAAGTCTGCGTTGGAGATGCACAGGGCTGTTCATAGAGATGACAAGAACTATAAGTGTAAGACGTGCGGCAAATCCTTCAAGACCTACCCTACCCTGTACAGTCATCAGTATGTGCACAGGCAAGACTCACCATTCACATGCAGCACGTGTGGAAAATCATTCAAAACCAAAGAGCGGCTTAAAGCACATGAAAAACGCCACACGGGTTTGAAGCCGTTTGAGTGTCAAATTTGTCATCACTGCTTTCCGGATAATGGAGGTCTGTCAAAACATCTTAGAACTGTGCACGCAAAGGTGAAGAAATTTGTCTGTGATATTTGTGGGAAAGCCACATCAAGGGCAGATAACTTGAGAGTCCATATGAAAGTTCATATGAAAGGAACTGATTATACCCCGAAAAAATCCAGAGAGTCGAGGCATAATACAGATCCACAAAATAAAGTTCCTGTACACAATGCCTTTCCAGGTGACCAGGACAGCAAAGGGAGAATGGAAATCTTGTTTGACGATGACTCTCATTCCTCTAGCAACCACTACACAGCCCGGGACTATGAACCTAACATGCCCAATTTCCCGACCCTGGACCCTGTCCAGATTGCTTCAACCACCAACGATCAGAGCATGCCTCTGAACCTTCATTACAACCAGGGAAACAGCGGCGGGCATCTGGCGGCCCTAGGGGGCCTGCAGTCTCACATCATGGTGAACCGCTCCATGCCGGCCACATCCCAGGGGGGCCAGGGACACCACCAGGCACACAATGCTGTGATGGCAGTGCCGGGAATCAATCCATCCCAGTTCATGTATCCCTGGCCTTACGTGTATGGGCATGCTGTGGCACCTGGCATGGGGCCAAGTCAGCAGCAGCAGCAGCAACAGAGCAGCTCTAATGGGTGGATGACACCGGAGAATACTTGATGCCTTGCAGCTGTCTAATAGACCTTTGCTATCTAATGGACATAATAGCTATCTAATGGAAATTATTGCTGTCTGATGGGCCTTCTAGCTGTTTGATGGGCCTTCTTACTGTCTAATGGGTAGGTGACACCTGAGAACACATCGTGCCTTCTTTCTGTAGGGACACATCAGTGCTTAATACCAACCCTGCCCCTGGATTACAGGATTGAAAAACAAATATGTATACAGTAGTTTATATTTTGTAAAGGGGGCTTAATGCATGTTTATAAAATGTCATCCCTGATTAGGCAAAAGCCTCTTCAGACACTTTACGCACATGCATTAAGGCAAGTTACACAGAGCAAGGCTCATATAGACATCTATTGCTGGGTATTTGTTACACAGAGCAAGGCTCATATAGACATCTATTGCTGGGTATTTGTTACACAGAGCAAGGCTCATATAGACATCTATTGCTGGGTATTTGTTACACAGAGCAAGGCTCATATAGATATCTATTGCTGGGTATTTGTTACACAGAGCAACGCTCATATAGGCATCTATTGCTGGGTATTTGTTACACAGAGCGAGGCTCATATAGACATCTATTGCTGGGTATTTGTTACACAGAGCAAGGCTCATATAGACATCTATTGCTGGGTATTTGTTACACAGAGCAAGGCTCATATAGACATCTATTGCTGGGTATTTGTTACACAGAGTAAGGCTCATATAGACATCTTTTGCTGGGTATTTGTTACACAGAGCAAGGCTCATATAGGCATCTTTTACTGGGTATTTGTTACACAGAGCAAGGCTCATATAGACATCTATTACTGGGTATTTGTTACACAGAGCAAGGCTCATAAAGGCACTTTTTACTGGGTATTTGTTTCACAGAGCAAGGCTCATATGGACATTTATTGCTGGGTATTTGGTACACAGAGCAAGGCTCATATAGACATATATTGCTGGGTATTTGTTGCACAGAGCTAGGCTAGCATTTATTGCTAGCTATTTTTGCTAGAAATTTTTTGACATTTGTTAGGGTATTTTATGAAGAAATGTCTTGATATGTGTTAGGCCATGTTGTTTAATACATAGGGAAAATGGAAAAGTAAGCCCTTAATAAATGATACAATTCTATATATTTTTTTCAGAAAGTACAGGTAGTTAAAGATATTCCAATATTTTATAGTGATGGAAAGACTATTTGCATATTTAATAATCACATTATCAAAAGAAAAGCTGAAAAGCATTAATTCATCAATTTGGGTTACAGAAATAATGTCCTTATTAAAGTATTTTCCTTAAACATCAACCTCATTTCATTTTTCACCAACGGTTACCAAAAAAAGTTATATAAATGGTCCATACTAATTCTGTACCAATTGAAACTGGTGTAATAAGAATATGTATTATAATTTAATTATTTTGTTTACATTCAAGAGGATTTGAATGATTTGTTTTTAATGTTTTTTTGAACTTTTACCAGTTGATAATGAATACAGAAATTACTTATCTTTTGTATTCAATTATAATTATATCTTATTCAAATCATGGATTTTTTAATTCCTTTTTGATAACTATAATTATTGAATGTTATTGAATGTTTCAGAATTTTGACTATTTGTTTGTTAATTCTAAATGTATGTATGTCAAGAATAATTATTGTCTTATTAAAATCATGGGCTGATTCCTTTTTGACAATTTAATTTTTTTAAACAGTTTGTTATTGTAATAACTCCTGCACAAAACAGAAGTCTATCTTGGCTATGTCTGTGCAAGTTGATCTTTTTGTTACTTTATTCAAATTACCACATTGTGGTTTGTTTTTAGCTCGACTATTCAGTGAGCTTTATGAGCTATACTGCTCGCCAAACTGTAAGCGGCCGAGTTATGCTCGTATTAAGGTAAACTAAGGTTAACATGCGACAGCTCCATTTCAATATTTCTTCTACAGGTATTCAATTGAAATTCCACATTTTTTTGTCAGGATCATCATGGTACGTCACTGACCAATTGTCTCATAAAATGTCACAAGACCTGTTGGCATGATACTATCCCCACTTTTTATGCCCTGAATGAGAGCATATAGTCTGTCCGTCTGTCTTTCCGTCACACTTTAGGTTTAGGTTTAGAAAATTGCTCATAATTTCTATGTCACTTCAGATGTAACCTTCATATTTGGTATTCATGTGTATATGGACAAGTCCTTTTCACACGCAAACAAATTTTGAGCCCTGTGACCTTGAACTTAGGGTCTGTGTTTAGGTTTTGAAATCTGCGTTTAGGTTTCGAAAAATGCTCATAACTTCTATCAAAGCGTTTTTCGGGGGCATATGTCATCCTATGGAGACAGCTCTTGTTTACTCAGCAAAAAGCTTGTTAAGATTTGTGCTCAACCAAGAAACTTAGGTCGCTATCAATATTCAATTACCAACACATATAACTGACCAGATTGTTAGCAGAATCAAACCCCCTTTTTACTAAAATAAAGCCTGGTTAACATTTTCTTCCAAGACTAAAGATATGTAAAGGTGTTCATGCAACTGCAAGATATCTATTTAACAACTACAGATATTCAATTGAAACTTCAAACTTGTCTTAAGCCACAGATCAAAGCGTATAAATCTGACTTGCAGTGAAGCAAAATTATGCCCCTTTTTGTATTTCAGGAAAATTCAGGTTCAGGTGTGCATTCAACAACTCATTATCTCTTTATCTACAACAGATCTGATGTTCAATTAAACAGCTATGGGTGCATAAGTGTTCATTATATGTAGCCCTTGACAAAGTCCACAACTCTGACCTGCAATTAAGCAGAATGGTGCACCTTTTATACTCATTTAATACATTTTAAGATTTGGTTTGCTCATTTATATCTTTAGTTTGCATGCACTTTGATGAAATTTTGGATATGGTGCATGTTTGGTCAAGGTCCCTGCAGCTTAATATTTATTAAGAATTGTTTTTTTTTTGTTTTTTTTTTAAATAATTTAGGATGGAGAATCAGATATTTTGATGAAATGAGTCGTGTTCTGCTCAAACTGGACACAATGCATGTGCTTAAAGTGTCGTCCCAGATTAGCCTGTGCAGTCTGCACAGGCTAATCAGGGACGACACTTTCCGCTTTTTTGACATTTTTCATTTAAATGAAGTCTCTTAGCAAAAATCCAATTTAGGCGAAAAGTGTCGTCACTGATTAGCCTGTGCGGACTGCACAGGCTAATCTGGGACAACACTTTATGCACATGCATTATGCCCAGTTTTCTCAGAACGCGACTCAAATGTTGTGTGCAGGAAGCTTTCACGCTGATATGTGTTGGGATTGCACTTGGCTCCAGTTAGGTCAAGGTCACTGTTAACAAAAATAGAAAAAAGAATCCTTTTAATAACTTTAGTTTGGATTAATGTATCTTGCTATTATTTTGTGTTACGAAAGCCTACATTCAGACTTAGAGAGAGAAAATGTTCATTACTCTTTCAAAGGGAAAAAATAGTTAACCATTCTGTCTTTGGACAGCTCTTGTTATTCATTTTGTGAAAGATGTTTTTAATCTTCATTAATGTTTTTTAAATCAAGTGCCTTCTTAGCTGGAAAGTAGAGGACAAAATTGTTAAGCTATTTTTAACTTTTCTTTTATTAAATTTATAGTAAACTCTTCTTTAACGATCCTGAATTGTGATTGATCCTTTATTTTTGGTGTTACTTTTCTGTTTACTGGTTATTTGATCACATGTAGATTCTTGCTTGCTTTCATCTGTTAGCTCTTGTTTCATCATATACATTTATAGTCATCATGCTGTGCATCTTAACTGTTTTTAGCTTACTTGAGCCAATAGTACTCCTCGAGAGTTTGTAGGATACTGTGTTTTCAGTCTTCCATCAGTCTGTGTGGGGGTAGCTTTTTTGTCCCCTACTGGTTTCACCGGAGGGGACTTATGATTTGCGCTCTGTCTGTCAGTCTGTCTGTCCGTCACACTTTTCTGGATCCTGCGATAACTTTAAAAGTTCTTAATATTTTTTCATGAAACTTGCAACATGGATAGATGGCAATATGGACATTATGCATGTCATTTCATTTTGTTCCTACGTCAAAAATTGTAGTTGCTATGGCAACCAAAAAAAAACAAAAAAAAACCTGAAAATAGTGGAATTTCTGACAACGGTGGAGCCGGTAGGGGACAATATTGCTTGACAATAGCCTTTTTTCTAATGACTTTTCCTGAACCGCTGGGCAGATTTTAATTAAACTTCACTGGAATGATCATCAAATGAACCTCTTTCAAAATTGTTCAAGCTTTAATGGTACATGTGTATATAAGCTTATGCATGTCATTTGAGTTAACAATGGTTTTTAAAAATGAAAACTGTAAAATTCTTTTCTGAAACCACAAGGTCAGGTTTTTAAAATTCAGTTTGTAACATTGTCTTTGGTCGTCTATTTTGTGTATTTAAATCATGACCAGGGGTCAGAAGTGGCCATGTTTAAGGGGTCAAACAATTTATGTAGAGGTCTTTTATAAAACACTTTGAGGTTTGCTAGTTGGCATGTCTTTTGGCAGTCCTTGTATGTTCATAAAATGCCCCAGGGGTCAAATTATTCATAAAGACTTGTAAAGCAAATATCAACAAACCTAAACAATCTTTTCTGAAACCATAAGGGTTAGGGCTTTGAAAATTTTGTGTTTAACTAAGTATAGTTTTCCTCTTCCGTTTTCAAGTGTGATCTTTGTGTTCCTTCCATTATTAAGTATAGTTTCCCCTTTCGTCTTCAAGTATGATCTTTGTCTTCCTTCCAGTATTAAGTATAGTTTTCCCTACTGTCTTCAAGTATGAACTTTGTCTTCCTTCCATTATTAAGTATAGTTTTCCCTACTGTCTTCAAGAAGAATCTTTGTATTTCTTCCATTATTAAGTATAGTTCTCCCTACTGTCTTCAAGTAGGATGTTTGTCTTCCTTCCATTATTAAGTATAGTTTTCCCTACTGTCTTCAAGTAGGATCTTTGTCTTCCTTCCATTATTAAGTATAGTTTTCCCTACTGTCTTCAAGTAGGATCTTTGTCTTCCTTCCATTATTAAGTATAGTTTTCCCTACTGTCTTCAAGTAGGATCTTTGTCTTCCTTCCATTATTAGTATAGTTTTCCCTACTGTCTACAAAAGGATCTTTGTCTTCCTTCCATTATAAGTATAGTTTTTCCTACTGTCGTCAAGTAGGATCTTTGTCTTCCTTCCAGTATTAGTATAGTTTTCCCCAAATACATGTATTCACCCCTATTGAAATTGGGATCACTAGGTCAAATGTCAAGGTCACTGTCACAAAAAGTGTGAAAATTGTTTCCGATCAATAACTTGTCAACGAATTGACAGATTGGCTTGATACTTCACATGCGAATTGGCCTTGGCCATTAGATGACCCCTATTGAAATTGGGGTCACTAGTTCAAAGCCCTGTTTGGAGAAGCATATGTCTCCGACCGCAGAACACTTGTTAGTATAGTTTTCCCCTTCTGTCTTAAAGTATGATCTTTTTCTTCCTTCCAGTATTGAGGTTGGTGCTCTGGGAATTCAATTTGCTCTTATTACATTTAACAAAACCTGTTCGGGATTGCTGTTGTAGATAAATATTACATCTAAGTTTTTAGTATGTTTAATTTTTTATGTTTAATACATTAGCTTTATCTTCTTACATAATGAAATGTTTGTTATTTTATTGTCTAAATGTTATTAGACAATGTTATCTAAGTTTTTAGTATGTTTATTTTTTTATGTTTAATTCATTAGCTTTATCTTCTTACATAATGAAATGTTTGTTATTTTATTGTCTAAATTTGTATGTCCCCCAGTCTATACTGGAGGACATATTGTTTTTGCCCTGTCTGTTTGTAGGTTTGTTTGTTGGTTTGTTTGAGTCAAACTTTAACATTGGCCATAACTTTTGCAATATTGAAAATAGCAACTTGATATTTGGCATGCATGTGTACCTCATGGAGCTGCACATTTTGAGTGGTGAAAGGTCAATGTCATCTTTCAAGGTTAAAGGTCAAATATATTGGGGGACATAGTGTTTCACAAACACATCTTGTTTTTATTGTCATTGATCTTATATAATATAAGATATCTGCAGTAAAATTTTAGATTTATATTAGGAATCATTTGTTGATGTATGGGTTGATAAATGGTTTATGTTTTGTATATTTGCTTTATTAATTAACTTCCATCATGAAAATTGTGTTTGATATTTTATTGTCGACATTTTTGCATGTCATGTTCACTAACATGATAATAGATGTCTGCATTATAATGAATGTTATATTTAAGAAATAGTTATTGATGTATTGGTCAATAAACTATTTCAAGATTTTATTTATATAAACCAAATAAACTAAAGCCAAAGAGAGATGGGGTCGGGGAAAACTGGGTGTAATGCATGTGTGTTAAGTGTTGTCCAAGATTACCCTTACACAGGTTAATCAGTGAAGACACTTTCAGCCAAAACTGGATTATCGCTAGGAAATGAAAAAACTCATAAAAAGGGAACATGAATTAAGCCCAGTTTTCTCAGAGCACGGCCTAAGTGAAGTGATGGATCCGATTGACAAAGATTAGTTTTGCTGATAAACAATTATTCTCTATATTTAATTCTTCGGTGATCTGACACATGTTTAAATTGAAATAAAAACTACTGCGTGTAACTGTGCCACTTTCTGGATCCAGGAGTCTTTAACATTGTTTATTTACAGGCAGTTTTAGAATACTATTTACATTATTCTATAAAAAAAATCTGCAAGTATCATTTTCTAAAATTGTTGCAAATTACAAGATTATTTTGCATCTTTGTTAAATTAGAATGTTAAAATAGTATCACGCATTTTTAACCTTTGAATAGTTAGTGAGCATTTTACCATGTACAAGACTTAAAAATTCACTTTCAAGGTTTTTTAATACATGTACCGGTACATGAATAAATTCATGGACTATTTTGAATGTTTTCTGTTATTTTATTCTAAGTACATATATAATATGCTTCATCTTGGACAATAAATATGTTTGAAATGAAAGGTTAATGAGCATTTTAACATGTGAGACTTCATTTTTCACTTTAAATGTGTTTAATACATGTACATGAATAAATTCATGCACAATTTTGAATGTTATCTGTTATTTTATTCTAGGTTCATGTATGTGTCATCTCAGAAAATAAATTATTTATAATGAATTCATTATTGTCATCAATTTATTTGCCTATCAATTATATTCTGTGAAAGACATTGACTGTGAGATATGGAACCATCCAATTATTGATAGCATACATGTACATTGTGAGATATGGTACCATCCCATTATTGATGTCAAACATTGTGAGATATGGTACCATCCCATTATTTATAATATACATTGTGAGAAATGTATCCATATTTTGACCCCAGCCTTCAAAAAAGGGACAGAAGCAACTAAGCTTTGGACCAATCTCCCTAAAATCCGTATGCTGCAAACTGATGCAACACATCCTCCACAGCCAGGTCATTCAGAGAGATACAACATCCTGGCGCAGCTGTGAGTTGAAATTCATCCTCACCATTAAAACCTTGTTGTATCCCTCGATGCTGGTGAGCAGATTGATGCAATACTACTTTCCAAAGCCTTCGATGTTTTTTCCGAACTTACGACTCATCAAGAAACTGAGACGCAACAGTATCAGAGAGCCAGTCCTTACCTTGATAGATGGCTTCCTAACTGGGTCTTTGTTGAAGGTCAGTTCTCAAACTCGGTGGACGCCACATCAAGGCTCTGTCCTCTCACCACTGCACTTGCTGGTGTAAATCAACAACCTTGCAGGTACTGTAACCTAAAAAACGCGGCACCTTGCAGACGACAGTTTCCTGTGTAGAAGAATTGAGACAGCAGAGCATACAGAACCTCTCCATCTCGACCTGGACGCCTACAGAAATGGTAAAAAGACTGGCAGATGTCCTTCAACCCGACAAATTGTGCAGGCCTGCACATCTCCAAAAAGCGCAAGCCAATAAAGTCGGAGTATGTCATCCATGGACAGAGGCTTGCAGCTTTGAAGGAAAGAAAATACCTTGGAGTGACAATCTCAGACAACATTTCATGGAAACCTCATGTAGCCACAGTCACCTGAATGGCAAATAACACCCTCGGCTTCCTGAGACGCAACGTGACCAGCTGCTTACATAGTCTCAAAGCACATACACTACTTTAGTGCAACCAACATTGGAGTATCCTGAATTGACCAGCTTGATGCCGTCTAGAGACGCTCTGCTCGCTAGGTAAAAGGGGATGATAGAACCACAAGCAGCAGCTCACAGGTGACATTGGGTGGCAGCCCCTCAAAAGACTTTTGTACACAGTGTTCTAATTTTCTTTTCTGGTACGACAATGCCCCAGAGATAGGGATCTTGTATAATTAATGAAGAAGAAGAAGACATTGTGAGATATTGTTCAATCCCACTTTTGATATCAGATATTGTGAAATGTGACACCATCCCATATTGATATCAGACATTAATTGTGAGATATGGTACCATCCTATTATTTGTATCAGACATTGTTAGATATCTTATAATTCTAATATTAATATAAGACAGTGTGAGATAGTTTGCCATCTCATTATTCATATCAGAGATTGTGAGATCTCGCAACATTCCAATATTGATACCAGAAATTTTTAGATATTTTGCCATCTCATTATTTATATCAGAGAACGAAAGATGCGGCAGCATCTAATTATCTAAAGGTATTTTACATGTTGACAAGTGCCACCACCAAACTGTATACCTCAAGTATAACATTTCAGTGTATATTTTATTAATCTTCCGATTATTTTTAAATTGATATGATATTTTTAAAGTTGGCTGTATGATTTCACTTTTTCGGCACAAAAGTATGTGTTTATTTTCAAATCATTTCATCGGCTCGGAATGTTAAAAAAAATCTCCATTCAAATAATACGGGCAAAAGCCCGCGAAGCGGGCGTTGACCGTTCATACATATGGAAATTTAGACATAAAATTACATAAGAATGCCACATAGGGATGCGTCTCAAAAATATTTGCCACGCGACATATATTTTCGCGATGCTATTTATGACCTTGAACAAATCAAAAACACTTTGACATATGCTAAATCACATGTAAATACAAACCTCAGGAAAAAATATATCGATGACATCATAATTGTGTAGAGAATCGCACTAAATATTCTCGCATTATTTGTTATTTTCGCAACCGTTCCAGAATTAAGTCATTACTCATTATCTCCCCTGAATATTCATCTTCAGTGGGTATAAGCCAAAGACTGGTTCACTACCTATAGTGACAGTCTTTACCAAACACAAAATACGTGAACATAACCCGTCTTAAATATATTTCCGAATCTCAGAAATCTTTCGAGTTTGTTTGCTTTGATCTTTTCGAAATCGTATTGTTATTATTATCCTGACAAATCACAAACGCTTGTTAAAAAATTATTTGTTTTAAACATTATAGTTGGCATCTATATTCTTCCAGTATTCTCGCGGTATTTCAATAACGACACCCTACTGTTTATTTGTCAGAATTCGTGACGCATTTTCCATTCGCACTCAGAAAGAAGTTTTACGTGTGATCATGAGCAATTTTCTGGTAAGTTGTCGTTGTTATCCATCAGAAACACATTTATTCACAAAATTTAAAGATATTCCGATCTAACTTTTTAGTCTTTAAGCTTTAACTTTTAACGTATTTACACCTCGTCTGCTCGCACTTTACCGATATCCCGAAAGGTTACATATCACTATAATAAGTTTAGGCCTAAAACCACAAAATCCGATACCGTTGGATTTTCGTACCAAAATCTTACGTTAAAAATCTTCTAGATTCGAAATCAACAAATAACAAGACATTTATAAAATGTCTGCATTATTGATCAAATTTTAAGATATTTGTAGGTTTTCCGTTTTTAGAAGCTGTTCTGTCAAGGCAAGAGCTGGGAATCACACAAGCCATTCTATCCAGCAAAACTGACAGTTTTGGTTTACAGAAATCAACAAAGGAGGGATTCCTGAACTATGAAAATTTCCAAGCTATACACACAGTTATTATCTGTGGTGATCTTTATTGGTTCTGTTGGTTTACTTAGATGGAACATGTGTGAACTTTTATAAAACTTTGAAATGTCTATATCTGTCTATCTGTCTATCTATAAACAAAAATCAGCTATGGTATAATAAGATCAGATGTGCAAACAATGTCAAAGGGTTGTTAAATTAACAATTTGAAGGCAATTATGCTGAAAAATATGAAAATTAGTCTGTATATCGACAAGTGTTTGCAAATAAATGTCAAACTAGTAATACAAAACTTACCACAAGTATGTAAAAGCACTAAGTACCTGTTGTGATCATTTTTAGTAAGATAGTGTAATTCTAAACAGTAGAAAATAGCTTGTTTAGTAAATGCATAATGCAATTAATATGATTTCCTTTCTATTGTGTAGTTAATAAATTGGTTGTTACTTGTTAATCCATGATAAATGTTTTAGGCTAGTACAACACCAGCATTGTTAATTTTGTAAAAGGTAATAAAATAACACCACTTTGTAATTTCATATACGTAAATATTCTTGTACTGTTGGTTGATGACAGTGTTTTAGTATTACTTTTTTTGTAACTATTATTTTATGTGCAAATAAATGATGTGAAGTGTTTATATCTCCACACAATACCACATACCTTTTTATATATGTACTGTGTTCTGTGTTATTTGAATGTTAAAATTAAAAACAATGGATGATATAACATGATGCATTCTAATATTTGCATTTAAATTGTAACTATAGAGCTAAGTGTACGCAGTTTAGACTGTGATTAAGAATTGCTACAGAATAGCTAGCTTTTTTGTGGCAACAAAATTTAAACTATTAAACAATAGTTTGCGAAAGAACATTAGAAACCTGCAAGATATCTGTATTTATTAAATATTTTAATTGCAAAACAAGTATGCTGTTATGCTGTTACACATAATTATACATTGATAATAAATAAGAAGACAATTAGCGGTTTTAACGTTTACCAACAGTAAAAATCATACTGCTGATGAAGTCAGTGGTATACAGACGAAAGCTCCAGGTATGGCTTTCATTACGTAGTGTGTGTAATTTGACAGTCTAAAACTTATTGGATTAAAAAATCCTCTCAAATTTGTCAATCAAAATTGATTTGACACATCACATGATTTTGATTATGTTAAATCAGTGTACTGTATGCTAAATGCAACTGCTTTAGCAAGCTGTCAAGTTGAATTGAGACATTTGATGAAACCAAAACTGTTTCCTGTGTAGGACCAGTACTTAGTGTCTATATGACGTACAATGACGTCAAATGTCTACAAGACCTACTAGGTAGAACGAGAAATGTACTTCGACGTACAATTTTCACCGACCCTTGAGTGTTAGCCAATCAGGAGACACCTTACATCTGTTGCTTTTAGAGATATTTGACATTGAACATTATTATTATTATTTATACCAAATTATGCGACTATCGACCGCTAACTCATAGATATTGTGCGTATGTATTGACCTGGCGTGGCGAAATTAACCTCTGACTTATGCAAATTATGGTTTTCACAAAATACGACCAACTGGGGAGGTAATTATACATTATTTATCCCGTTATCGTTTGGTAACTGTTTGGTTACCGTTGGGAATTTCCTACACAGTAATGCGCTGGACGGTCGTGATACTTCGCCCCGCATGATTAATAGATACTCACAATGTGCTGAATAATTTTATTATTAAAACAAGAGGGCCAAGATGGCCCTAGTTCGCTCACCTGAGAAGAGTCGGTTCATTCAATCTTTACCAAACGTCAAACTTGACCTAGATATTGTCCAGACAAACATCCTGGTCAAGTTTCATCATTATTGAACCAAAACTCTGGCATTAAGTGTTTTTGTTTTTGTAAGATTTGACCTGGTGACCTATATTTTGAGTTGACCCCCCCCCTTACCAAACATCAAACTTTGCTTACTAAAATAAATATTATGACCAAGATTCATAAAATCTGAAACAAAATTGTGACCTCTAGAGTGTTTACAAGGATTTTGTATAATATAATAAAAATTTGGACAATCTAAGGGCAATAATTATGGCATTAATTATGTGATATATATAAAACCAATCTTTGTACCAAGTTTCATGATGATTGAGCAAAAAATGTGATTTCTAGAGTGTTCACATGCTTTTTTTAGGAAAACTGCCCCCCCCCCCCCCGGCAGCCATGTTATTCAACTGACCGGAACCATTTTCGAACTCAACTCTCATATCAAGGAAACAAATGTTCTGACCAAATTTCATGACAATTGGGCCAAAAATGTGACTTCTAGAGTGTTCACATGTTTTTACTATATACATATAGAGAAAAATGCCCCGCCCACTGGCGGCCATGTTTTTTCACCGATCTGGACCATTTTCGAACTCGTCCGAGATATCAATAAAACCAATGTTTTAACCAATTTTCATGATGATTGGGCAAAAATTGTGACTTCTAGAGTGTTTACAAGGTTTCTTTATAGCCAAATAAGGAAAACTGCCCCCCCCCCCGGCAGCCATGTTATTCAACTGACCGGAACCATTTTCAAACTCAACTCTCATATCAAGAAAACAAATGTTCTGACCAAATTTCATGAAAATTGGTCCAAAAATGTGACTTCTAGAGTGTTCACATGTTTTCACTATGTACATATAGAGAAAAATGCCCCGCCCACTGGCGGCCATGTTTTTTTCACCAATCTGGACCATTTTCGAACTCGTCCGAGATATCAATAAAACCAATATTTTAACCAACTTTCATGATGATTGGGCAAAATTGTGATTTCTAGAGTGTTTACAAGGTTTCTTTATAGCCAAATAAGGAAAACTGCCCCCCCCCCGGCAGCCATGTTATTCAACTGACCGGAACCATTTTCAAACGCAACTCTCATATCAAGGAAACAAATGTTCTGACCAAATTTCATGAAAATTGGGCCAAAAATGTAACTTCTAGAGTGTTCACATGTTTTTACTATATACATATAGAGAAAAATGCCCCGCCCACTGGCGGCCATGTTTTTTCACCGATCTGGACCATTTTCGAACTCGTCCGAGATATCAATAAAACCAATGTTTTAACCAATTTTCATGATGATTGGGCAAAAATTGTGACTTCTAGAGTGTTTACAAGGTTTCTTTATAGCCAAATAAGGAAAACTGCCCCCCCCCGGCAGCCATGTTATTCAACTGACCGGAACCATTTTCAAACTCAACTCTCATATCAAGAAAACAAATGTTCTGACCAAATTTCATGAAAATTGGTCCAAAAATGTGACTTCTAGAGTGTTCACATGTTTTCACTATGTACATATAGAGAAAAATGCCCCGCCCACTGGCGGCCATGTTTTTTCACCAATCTGGACCATTTTCGAACTCGTCCGAGATATCAATAAAACCAATATTTTAACCAACTTTCATGATGATTGGGCAAAATTGTGATTTCTAGAGTGTTTACAAGGTTTCTTTATAGCCAAATAAGGAAAACTGCCCCCCCCCGGCAGCCATGTTATTCAACTGACCGGAACCATTTTCAAACGCAACTCTCATATCAAGGAAACAAATGTTCTGACCAAATTTCATGAAAATTGGGCCAAAAATGTAACTTCTAGAGTGTTCACATGATTTCACTATGTACATATAGAGAAAAATGCCCCGCCCACTGGCGGCCATGTTTTTTCACCGATCTGGACCATTTTCGAACTCGTCCGAGATATCAATAAAACCAATGTTTTGACCAACTTTCATGATGATTGGGCAAAAAATGTGACTTCTAGAGTTTTTACAAGGTTTCTCTATAGCCAAATAAGGATAAATGCCCCGCCCACTGGCGGCCATATTTTTCAACGGACCGGAACCACTTTTGAACTCGACCAACATATCATGAAGGCAAACATTTTGACAAAGTTACATGAAGATTGGGCATGAAATGTGACTTCTACAGTATTAACAAGGTTTTTCTTTTTTTTGACCTGGTGACCTAGTTTTTGACCCAGCATGACCCAGTTTCGAACTTGATCGAGATATCATTGGGACAAATCTTCTGACCAAGTTTCATGAAGATCGGACATGAAATGTGGCCTCTAGAGTGTTTACAAACCAATTTACGGACGGACGGAAGACGGACAAAGACCGGTCACAAAAGCTCACCTGAGCAATCAGGTGAGCTAAAAAGGTAACAATTGAATCTTCTTCAAATATGTATCGTCGACTCACCTAAATTCGCGACTAACCTAAATTCGCGGATTTTGTTTTCGTCACGTAACCGGTACCAAGATTTGTTTCTGCGCATGCGTGATCGGTGCGATATGAAAATGAATGTTTACTCGATTGGAACGATTGGAGATTTGTGAAAAACTTGTTTAAACAAGTAAAAAGTGTGAATTACAATCGATTAGCAAAAATACCATATTTTCTTAACACCAATAATATCCGACCATCGAATTTATATATATAAAGTAAAAATCAGATTTCACGATTTTTTGTTGTGTTCTGCTGTTTTTGTAGCATTGCCATATATGGGAATGTTACGCTTCGAAAACATGAGTAATTCCACAAGATTTATTGTGTGTTTCTTAGACCATGACAATTAAACTAACTTTTATTTCTTTTTTGTTTTTTAAGGCCATCCCTAAGCATTGTCGCAAGAAGTATAGGCTTTTTTCACCGACTGCCTTGATAAATGCATACAAAGCTGTTAAGGAGGAGAATGTGTCCGTTCTTACAGCCTCAAAATTATATACAGTGCCTACAAATACATTACGTTACAGGGTCTTTCAAAAAATCCACCAAGACAGAGTTGTTATGGTAGTTGCTCCCATTTTCCATGCAATTTATCCTGTCCATATGTTAATAATTTATTGTTATTTCGTGTTTGACTTTTTTGTTAAATGATATATACTTCGAAGTGTATTTTATATTTGTATGTCGACGTACAATTATTGTACTTCGACGTACATTTCTCTTTTTACCTTGTAGATCTTCTTGACTTTCAACCCAAATGGTACGCCATAGTATGTCTTTAGGGTTATCTAAAGAATGCCCCCACTTAAGGGATCAATACAGAGACCTCCCAGTGACTAAGCCAGTTAGCAGACACCCCATCCACTATACCACAGCCACCGAACCAGCTTTCAATTCTTGTGGCTAGAAAAAAAATAAGATGCTAGATCTTTAAGCTAGGAACATGTAACTCGTTTTAAGATTGATTTTTTGTGATGCATTACTTAATTATTGCAACAATTATAATATTTTGAACACAATCATGTCCATATATTTATTAAAAATACATGGTTATCTAAAAACTTAAAAAGCTTTGCCCGTAAATTAGGTAGCACCTATAATCATATTATTTGTCTTTATCGTCGTACAGTTAGTTGTGTGTAACCCATTTTGTAACCCGGTTTCCTCCCACTTATGGTCACATAACCCCAGACCGGAACTCCTGTTTTTAGGGTTACATGCAGTCAGTTTGATACTTAGCACACATTGTTGAGTGCATGCTGCCGAGGATTTGTAAAATACATTGCAAATGGTTGGTTTTGGTATCAACTTGAAGGTATATTTGTAAGCAATAAGAAAATAAGCCATTTTTGTGCTCTACTTTTTGTGTTGATGGTTCCCGGCTTCGAAAGTAGGTCATACTATTTGAGCCCAAAATGGTTGTCTGCACAGCTGTCAAAACCGGTTTGCCTATTCTAAGGTAAATATTTTGAGTTTGCGCGTATAGAATTTAATGACATGCATTTTTTTCAAAAGATTATGCATTAATCTTTCCAATGATGTATGATGATATAGTGGGTATGCGCTTGATCATGGTAAAAATTGATATCGAACTTCAACTATTTTATATGTAATATAGAAGGAAATTAATTGCGCATGCGTAACCTTTAAGCACATCCGACCAAGTTAGTCGTCTGCCAGAATTTTGACATTTGACCATTAAAAACTCTCTGTATTGCAAAACATAACTGCCAGATGTCATTTTGACCCAAATAAGGGCTGTTTGCAATTGGGCTGTTGCACTTGGGGTCATAAGGGGGGTAAATGCTGGAAAATCACACCGAAACCTGTTCCGGAGACATATTCTAAGACTACTTAAACACCCGGTATTGTTTTTCAGTGCCATTTTGACATTAATTTGCATCAATCTCAATAATGAACCTAATGCATGTCTTTATTTCATCTGTATTTATTATTATTGTTTACTTTTTGAGCCTTTTTCTGTTAAAAATGCCCGCCAATTTTGGACCTACACTTCTATCCGCCTTCGCCTTCAACCCATTCAGGCAGATCTACTCAGAATAACACTACTTTGCCTTATTTTACCTGTTTGGATATCTCGCTGAGTTCAAGTAAAATCAAGTATTCAGCTGAAAACACAAAAATGATAATAATATTATGCTTTCTTTCCTGGAAGAATGTTGTTGCGATAGACCCTGCATGAAAAACACCAGGGAATCTGTATTTAAGTGACCTTAATATTATGCGTAAACCTAAGTGTGCATTTGTAGGCGGTGTCGAAATGGGTCTATAGCTCTGCCTGAACTGTCGTCCAATTGGTTTACAAGTCCGGCTGAAGTGACAGGCCATCAAAAACTGTACAGTGTGACTGATTCGGAGACGGCCCTCAACACTCGCCCAGTCGTGTCGAGAGGATCGGTGTCTTTGCAGGTTAGTACGCCGTTATTTTCAATTAAATCTATTGTAAAATGATTTCTTTGATATCCTGGCACACTTTTGTCACCAAAATTAGGAAATTTGTGTGTTTTACATTGACTGCAGCTCTGAAACCAAACTTTGTGGCGATAACTTTGCCGGTGTGCCCGACAATGTGATGCCGGCGTGGTGAATTAACCATTTGCAGCAAATAAAGCGAGAAAGACTATTGAAAGCTTACTCTAATTGTATCTAACTTACATTAGTTGGCACCGTAATGGGCAAATGCGCACAAAAAACCTTTTTTGTTTTCTCAGATTACACGGAATTGAGCACCCGGGCCAGACTGACACTTTCCGGAGCCTGCCCTAGACGGAACTCGAGCCGAGGAATCATAGGTCCAGGTGTGACAAAAGACTTAAAGCTCATGTCTGACGATGACTTTTTTTAGTCAGGAAGCCAAGTGTGTTGTTTTTCCATGCAAGCGAGCCCTTTTGTTGGGTCAAATGACATCAGCATTGCTGCTTCTACATGGATTTTACCTAAAATGTGCAAAAAAAATATAAAAAGTTTGTTCGAATCCAGTTCAAAACCTGCTTTGATGCACAAATATTGCCATTGATGATTTTTTTCACTTATTAAGCCATATGTAAGATAAGCTTTGCCTATTAGAATCGAAAGACATGCCTTGTATGGAGTCTAAGTGCTGCATGTATGATGTAACCGAGTTTGGCTTTTCTACCTTAATTCTTGACGCGAAACGCTGTTACGCATGGCGCTTTCAACGGCAACTTTTATGAATTAATCTGTGTGTCATTGTACCGGAACTTTGTGATCTTTCTCAAAACAGATTATACCTGTGGGAAAAGTGCCTTTAATTTAAATTTGAAGGGGTTGGGTTCTCTTAAAGGTCACATAACCCCAGACCGGAACTCCTGTTTTTAGGGTTACATGCAGTCAGTTTGATACTTAGCACACATTGTTGAGTGCATGCTGCCGAGGATTTGTAAAATACATTGCAAATGGTTGGTTTTGGTATCAACTTGAAGGTATATTTGTAAGCAATAAGAAAATAAGCCATTTTTGTGCTCTACTTTTTGTGTTGATGGTTCCCGGCTTCGAAAGTAGGTCATACTATTTGAGCCCAAAATGGTTGTCTGCACAGCTGTCAAAACCGGTTTGCCTATTCTAAGGTAAATATTTTGAGTTTGCGCGTATAGAATTTAATGACATGCATTTTTTTCAAAAGATTATGCATTAATCTTTCCAATGATGTATGATGATATAGTGGGTATGCGCTTGATCATGGTAAAAATTGATATCGAACTTCAACTATTTTATATGTAATATAGAAGGAAATTAATTGCGCATGCGTAACCTTTAAGCACATCCGACCAAGTTAGTCGTCTGCCAGAATTTTGACATTTGACCATTAAAAACTCTCTGTATTGCAAAACATAACTGCCAGATGTCATTTTGACCCAAATAAGGGCTGTTTGCAATTGGGCTGTTGCACTTGGGGTCATAAGGGGGGTAAATGCTGGAAAATCACACCGAAACCTGTTCCGGAGACATATTCTAAGACTACTTAAACACCCGGTATTGTTTTTCAGTGCCATTTTGACATTAATTTGCATCAATCTCAATAATGAACCTAATGCATGTCTTTATTTCATCTGTATTTATTATTATTGTTTACTTTTTGAGCCTTTTTCTGTTAAAAATGCCCGCCAATTTTGGACCTACACTTCTATCCGCCTTCGCCTTCAACCCATTCAGGCAGATCTACTCAGAATAACACTACTTTGCCTTATTTTACCTGTTTGGATATCTCGCTGAGTTCAAGTAAAATCAAGTATTCAGCTGAAAACACAAAAATGATAATAATATTATGCTTTCTTTCCTGGAAGAATGTTGTTGCGATAGACCCTGCATGAAAAACACCAGGGAATCTGTATTTAAGTGACCTTAATATTATGCGTAAACCTAAGTGTGCATTTGTAGGCGGTGTCGAAATGGGTCTATAGCTCTGCCTGAACTGTCGTCCAATTGGTTTACAAGTCCGGCTGAAGTGACAGGCCATCAAAAACTGTACAGTGTGACTGATTCGGAGACGGCCCTCAACACTCGCCCAGTCGTGTCGAGAGGATCGGTGTCTTTGCAGGTTAGTACGCCGTTATTTTCAATTAAATCTATTGTAAAATGATTTCTTTGATATCCTGGCACACTTTTGTCACCAAAATTAGGAAATTTGTGTGTTTTACATTGACTGCAGCTCTGAAACCAAACTTTGTGGCGATAACTTTGCCGGTGTGCCCGACAATGTGATGCCGGCGTGGTGAATTAACCATTTGCAGCAAATAAAGCGAGAAAGACTATTGAAAGCTTACTCTAATTGTATCTAACTTACATTAGTTGGCACCGTAATGGGCAAATGCGCACAAAAAACCTTTTTTGTTTTCTCAGATTACACGGAATTGAGCACCCGGGCCAGACTGACACTTTCCGGAGCCTGCCCTAGACGGAACTCGAGCCGAGGAATCATAGGTCCAGGTGTGACAAAAGACTTAAAGCTCATGTCTGACGATGACTTTTTTTAGTCAGGAAGCCAAGTGTGTTGTTTTTCCATGCAAGCGAGCCCTTTTGTTGGGTCAAATGACATCAGCATTGCTGCTTCTACATGGATTTTACCTAAAATGTGCAAAAAAAATATAAAAAGTTTGTTCGAATCCAGTTCAAAACCTGCTTTGATGCACAAATATTGCCATTGATGATTTTTTTCACTTATTAAGCCATATGTAAGATAAGCTTTGCCTATTAGAATCGAAAGACATGCCTTGTATGGAGTCTAAGTGCTGCATGTATGATGTAACCGAGTTTGGCTTTTCTACCTTAATTCTTGACGCGAAACGCTGTTACGCATGGCGCTTTCAACGGCAACTTTTATGAATTAATCTGTGTGTCATTGTACCGGAACTTTGTGATCTTTCTCAAAACAGATTATACCTGTGGGAAAAGTGCCTTTAATTTAAATTTGAAGGGGTTGGGTTCTCTTAAAGGTCACATAACCCCAGACCGGAACTCCTGTTTTTAGGGTTACATGCAGTCAGTTTGATACTTAGCACACATTGTTGAGTGCATGCTGCCGAGGATTTGTAAAATACATTGCAAATGGTTGGTTTTGGTATCAACTTGAAGGTATATTTGTAAGCAATAAGAAAATAAGCCATTTTTGTGCTCTACTTTTTGTGTTGATGGTTCCCGGCTTCGAAAGTAGGTCATACTATTTGAGCCCAAAATGGTTGTCTGCACAGCTGTCAAAACCGGTTTGCCTATTCTAAGGTAAATATTTTGAGTTTGCGCGTATAGAATTTAATGACATGCATTTTTTTCAAAAGATTATGCATTAATCTTTCCAATGATGTATGATGATATAGTGGGTATGCGCTTGATCATGGTAAAAATTGATATCGAACTTCAACTATTTTATATGTAATATAGAAGGAAATTAATTGCGCATGCGTAACCTTATTTGCATATTTCAAGATGGCGGCCGTTGACTGAATTTGAGGGTTGTCGTCGTCGCGATATTTCAATTTTTCTTCGTTCGACTATAACAAAACGAATAAAGAATGGGTTAATCGAAAACTTATATGGTCTGGGTTTGATTCTGAAACCCGGTAATCGAATAAGGTTGTCGATTTCCACGCATGGTTTGTTGTTGACCAGGTCGCAAGAAAATGAAGAAGAATGTAAACAATGCCAATGGCCGTAAATAAGTAGTTAAACATTATTTCGGTTAGTAACATGTAGTAATAAAACACATTAGAATGTGTGAAGAATCACACATTAAACCGATGTCAGGAATGCTGCATAATGAAGATGCAGATATTATGATAGTGAAAGTGTTTGACAATAACGAAGATGCTGAAGAATTAAAGTCCAAACTGAAAGACATGACGGTCAATGGTAACGCAACTTCCTCATTTGAAAGTGACACTAATGATAACCATGATGAAAAGCAAAGGAAAACACCAAGCAGAAGTGTTTCTGGATCTGATGAATTTCTGTGCCTTTCAACTGAAACGTTGATCGACAATCCAGACGGACATGACCTTAGTGCCATACACAATGTAAGTGAAGTGATGCAGTATTATCAAAAAACCCGAGATGGGTCTGGTCAAGGCTCCAACAATAATTCTCCATCACAAAATAAAGTTGTTACCACTTCAATGACAAAAGTATCGTCTGGATTACTTATTTCCCCGAACTCATTGGCTGGAGAAGTTCACATAGACACAAGTGAGAATAAACAGCGCATGTCAGCCGTACTTGAGAGTCTAGATCTTCAGCTATTTTATATTCCCACTACCCAGCAACTTGTTGCAACGAAAAAGACCGATTCAACACATACCAAATTACATGCTACTCAGTCAGATAATGTGTTAGCTCGGACTACAAAGCTTGATGATTGTGAGACAGATTCCTCTGGATATGCTAGTGGTAAAAGTAACAGTTTAGAAAGACCTGGGTCAGGGTCGCCCATTAAGATGGCCACTTCTGATTCCAGTCCTGTTCATAGTATTTCAGAGTTCCTCTCTTCAAAAAGTTCTTTCAAGGATGATACTTCTAGTTTGAATGAAAGTGACTGTTTGATAAAGATACATGAAGCAGCAAATAGCACAATTGATAATTCAGAATTTATGTGTGCCTTTCCAAGGATAAATACAAATGAGTCCCTTCTCAGAACGTTTAATGATGCTTCTAGTCTTTCAAGTTTAAGCACTGGGACAGACTTTTCAATATCAGCAGCTTCACTGGATGATTATTATGATGGCACTGGTCATTGTATCGACACAGGAGACGGGGGTTTCATGGAAGTGAACCTTCATACCCGAAACTCATTTGAAAGAGGGAAAAATGCTTCTCAAGACAGCGGCATTGAAGACAAGTCTTTGAAGCCAAAGCGGAGAGGCTTAACTGGTTTACTCTCTAGGTTAGTTTTTGTAATAAATTATCAGTGCTCCAGCTAGGATTTGAAAAGGGCAGTGGGGCTAATTTGTCAAAAGGGCACTTTCATACACGCAGTATTTTGTCACAAGGGCACTTTCGAGGGCATGGTCGTATCTGAAATGCACCCTTAGTCCCTGTTTTATATTCATTTTAATATTATTAATAATTATAAGAATATATTTTTTCAATTGTTCAATTATTATTAAAGCATGTAAATAAATTCAATATTATTATATTTTTTTCAAGAAATAAAAGGACAGGGCTGGGCCTCAGAAGGGCAGGGCGGGGCTTTGGAAGGGCAGGGCACGGCGCCCTTCCATTTAGGGCATAGCTGGAGCACTGAATTATGAAAAAGATAACAATTCAGCTAGTCTTCAAAAGCATTCAATTATTTACATGGCTATGGCTTGCATAGTTTGCAAGTCAAAGTCGAAACAAAAGATACCTTTCGTAAGAAGTAAACGTTTCAATTTCCCAAAAGTAAAAATTATATTGCCCTCTTTTACTTTGAAGCAATTTATTAAAAACTAGAAATGGCGCGGCAGAGGCCCACACGTATCCCCACGCTGCATGTTTGACACAGGGGCGCCCCAGGTTTGGTAATGGGGCCATGCATAGTTTAGATTGACCGTATTGTCATAAGAGATGTTCAGTATAAATATGAAGTAATTCAATGTACAAATGAAGAAGTTAATGTAAAATAACCTAAAAAATGAGTGAAAATCTATACCCTAATTTCTCCTCCTCATCTTGCTCTCCTAACAAATCTAATAATGAATCAACTTCACTGTAGT
Source organism: Dreissena polymorpha (assembly GCF_020536995.1). Lineage (NCBI taxonomy): Eukaryota > Metazoa > Mollusca > Bivalvia > Myida > Dreissenidae > Dreissena > Dreissena polymorpha. The sequence goes on along the minus strand of NC_068368.1, from coordinate 19,737,657 downwards.
CAATTATGTACATGTCATCCTAATTGGAATGACTTATAAGATGACTGAACATGCTCTCTTATGGCCAATCTTCTTGCTTCTGTTTTGGAAAAGTTATGTTTTGAGGTTAAATCTTAATGGTTGACCAGTGCTCACGCTGCTGCCAGACATTATCGCCAATGGCGATTATTTTATCCAACTGGCTATTATTTCTTAAAATTGTCTAGAAAAAAATGGCGATTATTTTATCCGCCTACATAAAAAAACAAATTGCCACTAAATGTTGTCCCGCGATTGCGAAACGCCTGCAAATCGGGCCATCAAGCAAGAAAAATCGATAACGAGATTAGCTGTGTACACACTCGACCCTGTGTATTGTCATACACGCGTCAATAACTTCTGCGCCATTGTGGCCTAGAGCATTTTTCTCAATCAGTGTCCGACAGCAGTGATATATTTCGGAAAAAACGTCTTTAATCTCCCTGTGCTTTACCAATTATCGGTAACTGTTAGATCTTTGTTAATTTTTCGCCAATTATTATTTAATCGTCATTATTGAAAATCGCCGCTAATATTGTTGGCTGGTTTTGTTTTGCACGCCGTTTTTTCTGCAATTAGATTACGTTGAACATTGCTCGATGAAATAATTATTTAATCGCCATCAACTAATTATTCCCGTAATTACCGCTGTTTGTCGTCTGCTTTAACATAATGATTCCAATTTTTAACCAGGTAACCTGGTTTTCCCAATTCAAAGGGACCCGGCATATGCCATGGTCAGCTAATTTTAACGAAACACGTGTTTGGAATTACACTAAGGTGGTGTATTTTAACTCACGCGCTGTGACGTTAATTGATGTAAACATGATCGGCATTGCAAAAGTGTTATTTTTGGAATAAATCATTTACAATTGATATTGGCCTCTGCCTACAATATTGCGGCCGATGGCAAACGCCGTATTAAGAGATAAAGTAGTCGAACGATATGCACATTTTAGATTATGCATATTAATATTTTATATTATGCATATTTCATGTGCAAAACGCGTACAATTTTTCGGAATACCGTTTCCGGATACAGTATTTTTTTCGTCCATTATGATTTATTTTCGAAGTTCATAACAGCAAAAATAGAATGACGAATACACATGCGGTGATACGGAAGATGTGGTTGATAATATTTCGAGTTATCACCAAAAATTGCAATTGGAAAAACTATAAAAAATAGTATAATTAGTGCTCTGGGTGGGTTGGGGCCTCTGCCCTTAATTCTTATGTGTATGTAACTGTAGCTGAGATCTGGTTTGTTAAGTCACACCCACAACATTGATTGTATTCTTTATTGTAAAGCCATGATAATATTTTATAAGAAAATGACACACTGATATTATGCTTGTTTTTGAGTATATATATATATTATTACTTAAATCAATAGATATACATTTAATAAAACATAGATAAAATGAGATTCATGGTTTTTTCTTTCTTTTTGCCTTCAGTACCGTTTTGCGGAAAAGTCCGCATATGTTTTGGCTATTATTTTTTTAAGGAAAACAAATATGGCTATTATTTTCTGAAGGCCAGAGTGAGCACTGGTTGACTAAATAGTAGCGTCTCAGAAATTTTCAATCGCAATCTTGTACACAACAATGAATATGTTGAAGTTCATGTCTGTCTTTGATGTGCCTGTTCAAAGTCCATCTTGCTTTAAATTGTTTCTCACATTTTCCCACACACTTTGACAGATTTTCAGTTATGAGTCTAAAACTCTAAAATTGTAATTGCACAAATTGAAAGTTTCAGTCCTTTTATAAATTCTTGAGGCTATAATCCATGAGTTTCTCATGCTTTGTATCAGGGGTTTTTCAGCACTGTCTGCACCTCCGAAAAACGGAGGCGTTCCCAAAGCAAACGGACCCGATCACAAACCGAAATTATTTATAAAAAATCCCAATTAAAACAATTTTATTTTTTTTAGAAAAAAGTGTCTTATGACCTATGATTATTAGATTATAAATGTCCAGCTGATGTGTATCATACCAACAAGCACTGCTGTGGTTGAGCGAAGATTCAGCACCATGAACCTGCTGTGCTCCCCATTACGCAGCACATTCACACAAACCAAACTCACTCATCTGATGCTTACCTGCATTGAAGGTCTAGATCTGAATGACAAAACATTGGAAGAGCTGTGTGATGCTTTCAAAAACAGAAAGCAGAGAAAAAATTTGCTGTAACTTGTGTGACTAAACAGTGTTTGTTTTGGTATAATATATCTGCTATAAGTTTTTAACTGTACTGTTCTTATCTCCGAGTGTAACTGTAACTGAAAAACATAATTGCAGTACTTGAATAAAGGTTGATCATGCCCAATATTGCATGTGTTTATATAAAGAAGACAAAATTACAAATAAAAACAGAATTATTTGTTAAACCACTGACTTATTTAAGCATGATAAATTCACAATGTTTTCCCAAAATGAGCCGTTTCGTCGAAGCAAAAATTCCCAAAATGGACAATTTTGTCGATAAAAAATTCCCAATTTGGTCAGACTCCTTTTCCCAAAATAGGCAGAAAAACCCCTGTGTATGCTTGACTGCATTTTATCTCTTTTCTCATATACAGGTGTCCCTTTGCGCCAATATTTTAAAATCTCTTGTATAAACATTAGATTTAGCTAAACCATTTCACAGATGAGTAAACACAAACAATTTTTTTTCTTTTTCATAAATTCACAAACAATTGAATACTAAAAACATCTCTGCGCCACTACTGTGTAACTCTATGTGCCACTTTGATTTATTAATTTTTTTTATATCATTTGGCAGGTTATTTACTTACCTCCCTTTAAAGATTATTACTTCCCTTGGATTTGTTTTTTTGACCTTTGACCTTGAAGGATGACCTTGACCTTAACCTTTAACCACTCAAAATGTGCAGCTTCATGAGATACACATGCATGCCAAATATCAAGTTGCTATCATCAATATTGCAAAAGTTATGGCCAATGCACCATACCGGGGGGCATAAAAATAAGTGAAAATCTCTGACCTGGCCCCGCCTGAACCCCCATAACTTTTGACCCAGAGGTCAGATCAAAATTCTGTCACTGTCACCGTCGCACATATGCTAATAGCTACCTTGTATGTTAGTTTCAAGGTTCTAGTGCTAATAGTGTAGGAGGAGCAGGTGGCCAGGACGCACGGACAGACGGACGCAGGGTTTTTTTTGGCCCGATTTTATAGCCGAAATTCGGCTATGTTCCCAATCCCAAAAAGTATACTTTTTTCCCAAAATATGGCAAAAATTTCCCAATTTCCAAAAAAAACAAAAAAAAAACATTTTTTTTTTTTTTTTTTTTTTTTTTTTAGAAAGATGTCTAATGTATATTTTATCTCGTTTTTAATTCAATTACATCTAACAAAGTATTATATGATTTTGTTCTTTTAATTTGAATGATTATAAAGGGTTATATCAAATTTAGTTTTTCCCTAATCAGTGGACTTTTCGTGTGGAAAAAAAAGCTAATTAATTTATTTTCCCAATTTCATGAAAATGCCGATAAAATTCCCAATTCCAAAGCCATGGGCTATCTTCCCAAAAAGTGGGAAAAAAAACCTGGGACGGACAGACGCACATCAATGCAATATCCCCACTTTTTCTCCGAAAAACGTGGGGATTACAATGGTGTTACACGCCAACATAAAACACGCACACATTAAAAATTGCATTCTTTTGCAGACAAGTCAGAATTTTATCTTACCCCAAATCATGACTGTTTTCTTGTCCTGGGCCTTAGGCAAGTTTCGAAGTGGGTTATTTTAATGACTTAATGATGGTTGTCAATATTTATTATACCCTCAGTCTAATTTTAATATGTGAATGTGTAGTTTGTTACACTTTCCTGCAAAGATTTAATAATCACTCCGTCTTCTAATAAGCCCCTTTAACAGAAGTCTGGTTTCAAGCAATTTGAGATTTTAAGGCCTTCAAGCTTTTTTATGTGTGACTTTAAATGCCAAAATCAGCTCCATTCCCCGCGCTTGTGCGAAAGTATGTGATTTTTTACCCTATTCAAACAAATAATTAACTATCTGAATCTTAACTTAAATAAGTGTAGAAAGAAGAAAAAAAATGGGACTCACTCAGTCACTGTTGCATGTAGACAAACTGTATTGTTCACGTTTGATATTTACATTGGCTGACTGGGAGGCTGTTCATGTAGTAAAGCTGACTATGTCTAGATTTTATTTATTATTTATTTATACAGGTTGCAACTAATCAAAAAAACATAAATCACGATGGTCATCACTTCTTTGGTACTTGAAGTTTAAACTTAAACATTCTTGCCACCAAAAACCCAATTAATTTTCTAATTACAATACAATATTGCAGTAATATTATCCATCAAATGATCTTGGCAACAACATGGAAGTTAAATGCTTAGCTACAGGTTGTTTTATGAAAATGTTATTAAAAATGAAAAATGTATTAGTGTTTGTTATTGTAAACTTTGCATACCCCTGAACTTAATCAATCCAATGTCAGGATTTTTTATCTTTCAAAAATCATGATAAATTATAATCTTGCATTATAATGGACTTCAATTCAAACATACCATAATTCTAATGTTACAAATTAGGACATTTCATGAAATTTTCCTTGACATTTCACATCAACCTAACAACAATTCGAGGCTTTGGCGTTTTTGCACAGTTTGTTATCATTTTAAAAAGGTCAACTTTTAAAATGGTAAAGGTTAAAGGTTTAAAAGGTTATACACACATGTATTGAATGAATAATATTGTCATATCGTCAAAATAACAACATCATTTCACTGTATAAAAGTAAAAATTATGTATATTTTGAATGACAGTTTGTAATCACCGATACATGTATTTCAGGAAAGTACATGTATACATATGAAAAAAGTGAATTTTCCTTCTTACTGGTTCTTCAGAAGTTGTTATGTAAACTTTACAATTGGCTAGATTATCATGCAAGTCCACAAAGTTCAAAAGGTGTGCAAAAAATTCAATGTAATTGGATCTTTCAATGGTTCTGTTAGTTCAGTTGATTTGCTGCGTGTGAAACACTAAGCAGCTTTTGGTAGTTTCTCGTTGATTAATGTCAACACTGAGCTATTGTGATGAGTTCTTACATTGGCTTTGTAGTGAACTTTATTGTACTTAGTTGACATTATGGGAAACATACTCTGGTCATTGTGTAATTTTAATGTATAAAAAATAGCAATGTCACTGTATAAGCTTTATTTATAATAGTAACTCCTACAATTAATGGTCTGCAATGTAGCTGCAGTTATAAAAAACCACATTTGACGAGCATATATTTAAGCAAGTTTCGAGGAATTGGTGAAATCTCTTTGTAGTACTAATTTACCTTCATTATTACTGTATTAGTGCTTATGAATTATATTTTTAATAGCTTTGGTGTGCATTATTGTTACATGACTGCTTTTACTGTACATGTACTTTCCTATAAATTTAAAGCTACATTTGTATGATAGGACAAACTATATTTTTAAACCAATGAACTTGAATGAAGGTCTGTCCCTCTTTGTCCTCTAACATGTTATGAACCTAATAATGTATCAATTGTCAGAAAAAAAGAAAATTGTCGCAAAGTCATTATTACATTATTATTTAATACAAGTTGAACAGTTCAACACATACAGTATTTTTATTATTTACTTATAAAACACTGTAATTGCATAGCTTTTTGCATAATATAGATTTCCGACTAATAAAGGAAGAAATCAATCAAGAGACTGTGTATTCAACTTGACAAGTAAATAAATTACATGTTGCTTAGTGTTTAGTGTACTTTATTATACTGTAAATTTATGTCAATTATATCTCTGCCAAGTATGCACATTGATCACATGAGTTCCCACTAGATAAAAAAACTGCACTAAATGTCGCAACATTTGAAAAGATGTCTCCATTTTTTGTCCATCATATTGTGCACAGTTAGAGTCAATTTATATACATGTACCAGTATTTATTGTTATATATACTCACTATCTTGACTAATGATACACTTTCCTTCCACAGAGGCCTGTTTTCTAGGAAGCCCAAGGAGGGAAGTGATGATGAACAGCCTGGCTGGAAGTTGTTTGGAAAGATCCCACCCAAACATGGTGCTGCTAAACATCCTGGCCAGATTCAGTCAGAATATAAGGTATCAAACCGTATATATTAGCTCTGTTCTGGGGAAACTGGGAATAATTGTGTCTTGTTCTGAGAAAACTGGGCTTAATTCATGTGTGTAAAGTGTCGTCCCAGATTAGCCTGTGCAGTGCGCACAGCCTAATTAGGGATGACACTTTCCACCTAAACTTGAATTTCGGTAAGGAGGGACTTCCTTGAAACTTAAAATACCATAAAAGCGGAAAGTGTCGTCCCTGATTAGCCTATGCGAACTGCACAGGCTTATCTGGAACAGCACTTTACGCACAAGCATTAAGCCCAGTTTTCTCATAACAAGACATAATTTATGTGCTTATGCGCACAGGCTAATCAGGAACGACACTTTCCACTTAGACTGGATTTTCGTTTTGTAGAGACTTTCTTTAAATGAAATATTTTATTACACATGCTAGCCAGATTTAGTCACAACATAAGGTAATATGACATTTATAGGAAAACTGAATACTGGCACAAATAGCAATACATGTACTGCTTTTCCTCTGTATTAAGGTTCACTATCATTCACAAAATACTATTTTTGTTTTGGCTGATGGTGGATACCAAAACTGTTACTGTTTTAGGAATCTCTTAAATATTTATGTATAATTACTATGAGTCTTACTCTGGGAGACGGGGTTTATTACATGTGTGTAAAGTCTCATCAGAGATGAACCTGTGCAGTCCACACGAGCTTATCAGAAACAACACATTACGCTTTGACTGGTTTTTCATTGATAATAGACAGACAGACAGACAGACAGATTATTTAGACAAATACAATTGTACATCATCTTCATGCTAAAATACACACATTATTCTTTGTCACGTAACTAGGCATAACAACATAACCTTTAATAGCAAATAATAGTCATTAAAGAATACAAATACAAATAAATACAATAATGTAAGAACAAGTAGGTTCTATCAAAGTGGTACTGAAGTTTATTGAACAGTATTACATGTATTAAGAATTTAATTGGTTTAAACAAGAGCGTCTTTAATAAATTTACACACATTCTAAATTATGGATTTTGAACAACTTCTACAGGTTTCTCTTTTCTAACACAGGAGGAGCAACAGGCCAGCAGTAGATCCAAGAAGGAGGACATTGAAGTCATGTCCACCACAGCTCTCATCCTGGAAAACAGGCCCATGTATGTACTGTTTGGTAGTGTAAGCCTTGTTTAACATGTCTTGTAGTGTAACCCCATGTATGTAATGTATGGTAGTGTAAGCCATGTTTAAAATGTATTGTAGTGTAAGCCTAAGTATGTACATATACTGTATGGTAGTGTAAGCCTTGTTAAACTTGTCTCGTAGTGTAACCCCATGTATGTACTGTATGGTAGTGTAAGCTGTGTAAAAATTGTCTTGTATTGTAACCCCATGAATGCACTGTATAATAGTGTTAGCCTTGTTAAACATGTCTCGTAGTGTAACCCCATGAATGTACTGTATGGTAGTGTAAGCCTTGTTAAACATGTCTCATAGTGTAAACCCATGTATGTACTGTATGGTAGTGTAAGCCTTGTTAAAAATGTCTAGTAGTGTAACCCCATGTATGTACTAAATGGTAGTGTAAGCCTGGTTAAAAATGTCCAGTAGTGTAACCTTATGTATGTACTATATGGTAGTGTAAGCCTTGTTAAAAATGGCTTGTTGTGTATCCCCATGTATATACTGTATGGTAGTGTAAGCCTTGTTAAAAATGGCTAGTAGTGTAAATCTATGTACGTACTGTTTGTAAGTGTAAGCCATTTTAAAAATGTCTTGTAGTGTAACATCATGTATGTACTGTCATGTATGGTAGGCAAATATAGTATGTACTGACTTGTGCAGTCAATGTACTGTAAGCAGGTGTATGTTTGGTATAAAATTGTATGTTGCTTATTGTATCACATATGACAAGTCATTTTATTATATATTTATGTTTAATATGTTATTAATTATCCCTTTTAATAAAAATCACAACTTGGAACATTTATTGACATATGAAGACGCCGTAATAAAGCATTAATACAGAAGTTAAGTAAATGAAAGTTTAATTCCATCTTACCTGTAGAGCACTGACTTGCCAAGTCACAGCAGGTGTGGTACTGTTACAGAGTCTTTGAACTCTAATTAAATGCGAGCCTTTCTGTGGAAAATGGGATTAAATTCATGTGCTCAAAGTATCATCAAAGGTTAGCCTGTACAGTTCATGCAGGCCTATCAGGAATGACACTTTCTGCATGCACTCGATTTTTGTTTTGAAATTCCATAAAAGTTTTAAATGTTTTCCCTGATGAACATGTGCAGATTGAGATAATTTGTGGCATATTAAAATTAAAGAATGACTAAGATATATTAAATTCTAATTTCATGGCATTTTGAAATAATGTAGAAATGGTCACATGGGATGAGTTAATTTTGACACGTTTTCTCACTGATGTCATCTATTAGAATCCTACATTTAATTATAAATAGAGTAGCAGTGTTTAAAACTTGAGAACTCATTATCTACAATCTGGGAAAACTGGGCTAAATGCATGTGTGTCGAGTGTCATCCCAGATAAGCCAGTGAGGTCTGCACAGTCTAATCAGGAGACTACTGTCCACCTATACTTGATTATTGCTTCCTTTGAACAAAAATACCATAAAACTATTAAGTGTTACCCCTGATTCACCTGATTTAAAGCACATGTATTAAGCCCAGTTTTCCCAGAACAATGCTGACATGAAGATCATGTGTGTTTACAGGAACCTGCCCAGTAAGTCCCCTGAGGAGCTGGAGAAACATCAGAAGCAGTATGAAGCCATGGTGGATGCAGCACGCAGGAAAGGTACGCAGCAGTGAACACACACCGGACATCAAGGGTGCTCACAATTTATTTTAACTTTCTACTGAAGCTAATGGGATCCATACGGCTTTACTGCATTAGGGTTTTAAAAGAAATGTGTCACTTTGTGTGGTACCACAATTTATCTGAAATGCACAACAAACCAAGAAAGGTTAAGAACACAGCAGGGCTGACTGGCTGGAACATTTGGTAACAAACCAAGAAAGGTTAAGTACACAGCACGGCTGGCTGGCTGAAACACTTGGTAATAAACCAAGAAAGGTTAAGTACACAGCAGGGCTGGCTGGCTGGAACATTTGGTAACAAACCAAGAAAGGTTAAGTACGCAGCAGGGCTGACTGGCTGGAACATTTGGTAACAAACCAAGAAAGGTTAAGTACACGGCAGGGCTGACTGGCTGGAACACTTGGTAACAAACCAATCAAGACAACACTTTCCGCTTCTAGGGTATTTTTCCTTAAAAGGAAGTCTCTTTTTATTGAAAATCCAGTTGAGGTGGAAAGTGTCGTCCCTTACTGACGTCTGTGGCTTATCTTGGATGACTCTTTACGCACATGCAAAAGAGCCTAGTTTTTCAAGAGCGCTGCTAAAATGTTCGAAAATTAAATTTAATCCACCTGTAGTCTGACCTGCTTTGTTGTGTTTGTGTTTGCAGAGCGCCAAGAGCTGAAGAGGAGGAAGCGACAGCTGCAGCAGCAGCTACGACAAGAGGAGCAACTCCTGGCGGACGCCAAGATCTGGACTAAGGACATCTTGCCCAACTGGGATGCCATGTATGCATTCACACGTCGTTTTTATGTGCTGCACTCTGGGATCACTGGGCTTAATGCATGTGTGTAAAGTGTCATTCCAGATTAGACTGTGCAGTCTGCACATTCTAAAAAGGGATGACACTCTTCGTCTAGACTGGATTTTTTTTTACGAAGAGAATTCTTTCAAACGCAAAATTCCATAAAAGCTTAAAGTATCTTGCCTGATACGTCTGTGTTGACTGTACTGGATTATATGGAATGACAATTAACACACATGCATTTAACCCCATTTTTCAAGAGCTCACCCCATATTCGTTTTACAACAGTGAGAATGTGGTGAATCTATTGTAATGCTGCGATTTAAAATTAACTAGAATCAGTTAGACTTGTTGATAAAAGAAACATGTTTGATGTATGTGAGAGTCATTGTCTGAGGGTACTTCTTCAGGAAACATTCCAAGAAAGCGAGAGATCTGTGGTGGCACGGCATTCCAACCAACTTACGCGGCAAAGTGTGGAAACTAGCTCTCGGCAATGATCTCAATATTACCACAGGTGGGGCATGTATACAGCATACATCAGATTTATAAGCAGGGGCATGTATACAGCCCACAACAGCTTGAACAGCTGTTAGTATAGTGGGACATGTATACAGTGTACATCAGCTTGATCAGCTGTTAGTATAGTGGGACATGTATACAGTGTACATCAGCTTGATCAGCTGTTAGTATAGTGGGACATGTATACAGTGTACATCAGCTTGATCAGCTGTTAGTATAGTTGGACATGTATACAGTGTACATCAGCTTGATCAGCTGTTAGTATAGTGGGACATGTATACAGTGTACATCAGCTTGATCAGCTGTTAGTATAGTGGGACATGTATACAGCGTTCATCAGCTTGATCAGCTGTTAGTATAGTGGGACATGTATACAGTGTACATCAGCTTGATCAGCTGTTAGTATAGTGGGGCATGTATACAGTGTACATCAGCTTGATCAGGTGTTAGAATAGTGGGGCGTGTATACAGAGTACATCAGCTTGATCAGCTGTTAAAATAGTAGGCATGTATACAGTGTACATCAGCTTGATCAGGTGTTAGAATAGTGGGGCATGTATACAGGGTACATCAGCTTGATCAGGTGTTAGAATAGTGGGGCTAGTGTTTTTCCCAGGCCATTTTAGCGTGGCGAAAAGCCACGCCGCCCTCACGGATCGCCACGCTGCCCTTTTCAAAGGCAAATTTCGCCACGCGCCCTTGTCGATAACATCTTTATTGCCTTACGATCTAACTTGGTCCGCAAAATCAGCTTCCTTGATTGTCTGTGACGCTCCGACTGTGCTTGATTTACTCGAGAGACGTCAACGTCTAATCGACTATATTTAATTGAGCAGATTTAATCTATAACAGTGCTCGATTTATAGGTAGGTCTTACTGACTGCTCCAAAGCTGTGAATTAGTCATGCGTGAATAACCCCGTGTCAGTATCAATAGATAATGCCGGAGGCTATGTTATACCAAGCGCACTTTTTGCTCGGCAATATATACTCCTCCCCGATATAATCATTACTTCGGAGACTTTTGATGAAAAACTCGATGTTATTCTCGTGGCAATTGTGCTTTGCATGCATTATTCAGTTATATCAAAACATATATTTTAACGCATAATTACATTTAAATTCACAAACAAATTTATCCTTTATCGTTTTCATCTTTAAGATAATTAGATCTAATTATTGAAATAATTACTGAGACGTATACCTATTTAACAAAATGCGAATCGGGTATACGATTTAATGTTGCTATGCGCACCTGTCGCTTACATCATTTGACATTTTATTAACATGGCGGACTATACAGAATTAAATTGTGACTCGGCAAAAATGGCAAATAACGTAGTTAACGATCGAATTAACGATGGAGATTATACATTAAGAAGGAATTAATGAAATGTCTGTGATAATCAACGATGCATAAAAATGTTTTAGATAGCAACAACATTATTTATTTATTTGTAATCTACTCGGCGGATGTATGTCACGGAAACGAGTGTTTGCATATTGTTAGCGATCAATTTACTCGCAATGTTATTTTAAACATCTGTCGAGATTATTGTTAGAAAATGGGATAAGACAAACATCGTTTCATTTATATGTTAGTGGATCTGTGTATAGTCAGATTCATATGCATATATTGCTTTATTATGTTTGTCGTGCTGTACAGTTTATTGAAACAGCATGGAACTTAAATGTACATGGCAATGTTAATATATTAATATAAATCATAGTAAGTTAAATACGTATATTACCATTAAATGTGCTTGTTTATATGTTATTTTTTCCACAACTGCTTCTGATGCGATTACATGTTTCCCCGTAATTCAGGTACTCAGGGAACGTTTTTGCCCTTTTTTGCCTTAACTGCGCGCTAAAACGCCCTTTTGAAAGTAATGCGCCATGCCCCTTTGCCCTCCTGGGAAAAACACTATAGTGGGGCATGTATACAGGGTACATCAGCTCGATCAGGTGTTAGAATAGTGGGGCATGTATACAGGGTACATCAGCTCAATCAGGTGTTAGAATAGTGGGGCATGTATACAGTGTACATCAGCTTGATCAGCTCTGTGAATAGTGGGGCATGTTTACAGGGTACATCAGCTTGATCAGGTGTTAGAATAGTGGGGCATGTTTACAGCGTACATCAGCTTGATCAGCTGTGAGAATTGTGGGGCCTGTATACAGGGTACATCAGCTTGATTAGTTGTTAGAATAATGGGGCATGTATACAGGGTACATCAGCTTGATCAGGTGTTAGAATAGTGGGGCATGTATACAGTGTACATCAGCTTGATCAGGTGTTAGAATAGTGGGGCATGTATACAGCGTACATCAGCTTGATCAGGTGTTTGAATAGTGGGGCATGGTTACAGCGTACATCAGCTTCATCAGGTGTTAGAATAGTGGGACATGTATACAGTTTACGTTTTTTTGATGATTTTCTGATAAATATAGATTTATATGCTAGTTACAGATAAGTTGTTTGGTTGTGTGGTTGTTGCACACAAGAATGATTCTACTGGCCACAACCAATGCTTCTGATGCATGGTCTAATAACACCATACTGGTATATTTCCTCCATTTATCAAAATCTTTGTGACAGCATATTATTATTTAATGCCAAAAAAAGACAAACTATTTTATGAAAAGTGAACATTTTTGTGTGCCATGGTTATAATTGCCTAAGCCAGTCAAGTGTTGGTTTTGACTTAAAAAGTAGCCCATTTAGTAGTTTGTTACAAAGACAGATACAGTACATGGAGTATGCATGTATAGGTTCAAGTAAAATTGTGTAACAGTTGTTTTTTTATTATTATTATTCCAAAAATATTATTAAATATAAATGCATGCTTTATTTACAACATTCAACCAAAAATTGCTTCATACTTTTTTGGCAATAGTTTATCAAACAAGGCTTCAGTTTAACATGATTGGTTTGGCAAAATGGTATGTTAGCAAACTAAATAGATTTGTCCCATTCATATAACAATGATTAAGGTTATGTTGTATCAATTATCACACGTTAGATTGACCCAGTTTACAGCTTAACATGTACTTGATACAGACACAGATTGCTAGGTTATAAAGTCAATTAATGCAAACCTTATTTCTGTTCCTACTAATTAGCAAGCAGATTCGGTTGTCTCTGTCAGTTAATTAAACAACAGTTCTGCCTCTATATGGTAATTGTGATTGTTTTGAAGTGACTGTCAATTGATACTTACTGTTATGTGTTTGATTTTTTAAGGTAGACAAAACAGGAAAACCAGGCTTAATGCATGTGCATTAATTGTTTCCCAGATTAGCCTGTGTAGTTCACTCCCTGCTTTAATTGTATTTTTTATTTATAAAAGATTTTTCTTCGTGAAAAATCAGTTAAGGTTGAAACTATTGTCCATGATTAGCCTGTGCAGACTTCACAGGCTGATAATTGATGAAACTTTACCAACATTAAATAACACGTTTTTTTCCATAGGGAGGCTCAAATCCATTTCATATTTAAAACATTAGGTAATGCAGTGTAACATATATATGTCTTGATATGAATTGACCTCATATCAAAACTAATAAGATATTATATATGTGTGTCATATGTTGTCATGGTTTCAGAGCTCTATGAAATCTTATGTTGCTATAAAACTATGAAATCATATGTGTCCATGGTCTCAGAGCTCTGTGAGATCAGTTTGTTATATTTTGAAATGGTTGCCATGGTTTCAGAGCTCAATTAGATCTTTGTGTTGCCATGGTTTCAAAGCTATATGATATCATATGTCACCATGGCTTCAGAGATCTATGAGATCTGTGTTTTGCCTTGGTTTCAAAGCTCTTTTCTGTGTATTATAATTATGTTGAAATAGTTGCCATGGTTTCAAATCTCTATGAGATCTGTGTGTTACCATGGTTACAGATCTCTATGAAATCATATGTTGCCATGGTTTTGGAGCTTTATGAGATCATATGTAACAATGGTTTCAGAGCTCTATGAGATCTGTGTGTTGCCATGGTTTCTGAGCTCTATGAGATCTGTGTGTTGTCATGGTCTCAGAGCTTTATGAAATCATATATTGCCATGGTTTTGGAGCTCTTTGAGATCTGTGTGTTGCTATGGTTTCAGAGCTCTATGAGATCTGTGTGTTGCTATGGTTTCAGAGCTCTATGAGATCTGTGTGTTGCCATGGTTTCAGAGCTCTATGAGATATGTGTGTTGCTATAGTTTTAGAGTTCTATGAGATCTGTGTGTTGCTATGGTTTCAGAGCTCTATGAGATCTGTGTGTTGCTATAGTTTCAGAGCTCTATGAGATCTGTGTGTTGCTATGGTTTCAGAGCTCTATGAGATCTGTGTGAGTCGAGCAGCAGACAAGATCAAGCAGATGGATGAGACCCCGGTTGTGTTCCGCCCAGCAGAGTGTGAGTATATCTATATAATTTAAGAAAAGGGTGCTGAATTTATGTATGTAGAGTGTTGTGCCAGTTTAGTCTGCACAATCTGCACAGGCTCATCAGGAACATTCCCCTTTTATTTGATTTTTTGTATAATGGAAGACACTTTTTTTACGAAAATCCAGTTTAGGCTGAAAGTGTCGTTCCTGATTAGCCTGTGCAGACTTAAAGAACATGCATTATATTCTGTTTTCTCAGAGCAGAACTCATATATATAATCATAACTGAAGTTATTATGCCCCCCTTCGAAGAAGAGGGGGTATATTGCTTTGCTCATGTCGGTCGGTCGGTCGGTAGGTCGGTCTGTCGGTCGGTCCGTCCACCAGGTGGTTGTCGTATGATAACTCAAGAACGCTTGGGGCTAGGATCATGAAACTTCAAAGGAACATTGATCATGACTTGCAGATGACCCCTATTGATTTTGAGGTCACTAGGTCAAAGGTCAAGGTCACGGTGACCCGAAATAGTAAAATGGTTTCCGGATGATAACTCAAGAACGCATACGCTTAGGATCATGAAACTTCATGGGTAGATTGATCATGACTCGCAGATGACCCCTATTGATTTTGAGGTCACTAGGTCAAAGGTCAAGGTCACGGTGACCCGAAATAGTAAAGTGGTTTCCGGATGATAACTCAAGAACGCATACGCCTAGGATCATGAAACTTCATGGGTAGATTGGTCATGACTCGCAGATGACCCCTATCAATTTTTAGGTCAAAGGTCAAGGTTCCGGTGACCCGAAATAGTAAAATGGTTTCCGGATGATAACTCAAGAACGCATACGCCTACTAGGATCATGAAACTTCATGGGTAGATTGATCATGACTTGCAGATGACCCCTATTGTTTTTGAGGTCACTAGGTCAAAGGTCAAGGTCACGGTGACCTGAAATAGTAAAATGGTTTTCGGATGATAACTCAAGAACGCATACGCCTAGGATCATGAAACTTCATAGGTAGATTGATCATGACTCGCAGATGACCCCTATTGATTTTGAGGTCACAAGGTCAAAGGTCAAGGTCACAGTGACCCGAAAAAGTAAAATGATTTTCGGATGATAACTCAAGAACGCTTTTGCCTAGGATCATGACACTTCATAGGTACATTGATCGTGACTCGCAGATGACCCCTATTGATTTTCAGGTCACTAGGTCAAAGGTCAAGGTCACAGTGACAAAAATCGTACTCACACAATGGCTGCCACTACAATGGACAGCCCATATGGGGGGCATGCATGTTTTACAAACAGCCCTTGTTTTTTAAGAAACTGTTGATATAGTTTTGTATTGCATTTTGGGCAGGTTTCGTCATGGTCGCTGTTGACCATGTAACATGTAAATAAATAAGTATTTTGGAGTAATTTTACATTAAGGTAGTGTACATGCAGACCTAGCCCAGGTTTGCATTCAAGGCCAGTTGGATGTAAGTCAGGTTACTAAAAATATATATAAATAATTAACTGAATTACATGACTTCCGTCAGGTATGAAGCTTAAATTTGTCTTTATAGTCTTATGTCTGGTGATAACATAAAATGTACATTACACTATCAAAGCTCAACAATAGTCTAGAGATGTCATGAGACAGCTCCTGTTGGTGCATTCATAATCCACCATTTTGAAAATAAGCCTTGCTCTGGGGAAAGGGCTTTATGCATGTGATTAAAGTGGCGTCCCATATTATCCTGTGCAGTCTGCACAGGCTTATCAGGGACAATACTTTTCAATTGTATGTTATTTTTAATGTAAATGAAGTCTCTTCATCGTAAAGGCCAGTTTAGATTCAAAGTGTTGTCACTGATTAGCCTGTGTGAACTTCACAGTCTTATCTGGGAGAACATTTTATGCACATGCAATAAGCACCTTTTCCCCAGAGTGCGGCTCAATTGTAAATGTGTATTAGCTCTCGTGATGTAGAATCAATAGTACCACCAGTTCATGACTTGATGCGGTGCCATGTGTTGCAGTGGCCAGTGCGAGCAAGGAGTCAAGTGTGGAACTTATCAAGCTTGACGTCTCCCGTACTTTCCCTCAGCTCTGCATCTTTCAGAAGGTACTGTTTTTTTATGCAACATTTTGGTAATGGGGCCATTTTGATTGGGAAAAATTGCTTTGTTTTGACTAAAAGCGTGAATTTGGTGGGTTTTTTTAAACAAATACTAGAAAATTGACTATTAAGGTGTTTTTATGCCCCTGGTAGGGTGGCATATAGCATTTGCACTGCCTGTCCGTTCGTCCGAAAACTTTAACATTGGCCATAACTTTTGCAATATTGAAGATAGCAACTTGATATTTAGCATGCATGTGTATCTCATGGAGCTGCACATTTTGAATGGTGAAAGGTCAAGGTCAATGTTATCCTTCAAGGTCAAAGGTTAAAACCCCCAAATCCAAGTGAAGTAATAAGCTTTAAAGGGAGATAATTATCTGTACCTGCCAAATGATAAAAAAAATAATAATAAAGTAAAGCGGCGCATTAGGGGGAGTAATATTTCTGACAAAGACATTTCTTGTTTATCTTATTAGCTCATCTATTTTTTGAAAAAAAAAAAAGAGCTATTGTCATCACCTTGGCGTCGGCGTTGGCGTCCGGTTAAGTTTTGCGTTTAGGTCCACTTTTCTCAGAAAGTATCAAAGCTATTGCATTCAAACTTGGTACACTTACCTACTATCATGAGAGGACTGGGCAGGCAAAGTTAGATAACTCTGGCGTGCAATTTGACAGAATTATGTGCCCTTTTTATACATAGAAAATTGAAAATTTTGGTTAAGTTTTGCGTTTAGGTCCACCTTTCTCAGAAAGTATCAATGCTATTGCATTCAAACTTGGTACACTTACTTACTATCATGAGGGGACTGGGCAGGCAAAGTTAGATAACTCTGGCATGCATTTTTACAGAATTATGTGCCCTTTTTATGTCCCCCACAATAGTAGTGGGGAACATATTGTTTTTGCCCTGTCTGTTGGTCTGTCTGTTGGTCTGTCTGTTGGTCTGTCTGTTTGCGCCAACTTTAACATTATGCAATAACTTTTTCTATATTGAAGATAGCAACTTCATATTTGGCATGCATGTGTATCTCATGAAGCTGCACATTTTGAGCGGTGAAAGGTCAAGGTCATCCTTCAAGGTCAGAGCTAAAATATATGTGGCCCAAATCGCTTATTTTATAAATACTTTTGCAATATTGAAGATAGCATCTTGATATTTTGCATGCATGTGCATCTCATGGAGCTGCACATTTTGAGTGGTGAAAGGTCAAGGTCATCCTTCAAGGTCAGAGGTCAAATATATGTGGCCCAAATCGCTTATTTTATGAATACTTTTGCAATATTGAAGATAGCAACTTGATATTTGGCATGCATTGTGTATCTCATGGAGCTGCACATTTTGAGTGGTGAAATGTCAAGGTCAAGGTCATCCTTCACAAGGTCAAGGTCATCCTACAAGGTCAAACATCATATAGGGGGACATTGTGTTTCACAAACACATCTTGTTATACTTAGAAAATTGAAAATTTTGGTTAAGTTTTGTGTTAAGGTCCATTTGATTCCGTAAGTATCAAAGCTATTGCTTTCATACTTGCAACACTTACTAACTATCATGAGGGGACTGGGCAGGCAAAGTAATGTAACTCTGACTGGCATTTTGACAGAATTATGGGCCCTTTTTATACTTAGAAAATTGAAAATTTGGTTAAGTTTTGTGTTTAGGTCCACTTTATTCCTACAGTATCAAAGCTATTGCTTTCATACTTGCAACACTTATTAACTATCATAAGGGGACTGTGCAGGCAAAGTTATGTAACTCTGACTGACATTTGGACGGAATTATGGGCCCTTTATACTTAGAAAATTTAAAATTTGGTTAAGTTTCATGTTTAGGTCCACTTTACCCCTAAAGTATCATAGATATTGCTTTCATACTTGGAACACTCGCAAACTATCATAAGGGTACAGTAAAAGGACAAGTTGCATCACTCTGGTTGTCATTTTTACTGAATTATGGCCCTTTTTTGACTTAGTAACTTTGAATATATGATTAGATTTTGTGTTTTGATCCACTTTACTTCTTAACTATCAAGGCTATTGCTTTAAATTCAACTACTTTCATGCTATCATGAGGTAACTGTACCTGGCAAGTTGAATTTTACCTTGACCTTTGAATGACCTTGACTCTCAAGGTCAAATTATTAAATTTTGCTAAAATTGCCATAACTTCTTTATTTATGATTAGATTTTATTGATACTTTGACAAAACTACTCTTACCTGACAAACCACATGACATACCACAATAGACTCCACCCAAACCATCCCCCATGCCCTCCCCCCCCCCCCCCCGAATCCCCCCCCCCCCCCCGAATCCCCCCCCCCCTATTTTTTTTTAAGATCATCTCACAATTGACCACCACACCCTCACACTAAACCCCCCCCCCCCCACCCTTCACCCCAATTTTTGTTGTTTTTTTTTGAAACGGTTAAAAACACAAATATTTATTTTTATTATTTTATGTTTGAAATATCGTCCAACCATCGCACCCAAGAATCCCAACCCACCCACCCCCCTCCCCCCACCCAAATCCCCCCCCCCCCTATTTTTTTTTTTTTAAGATCATCTCACAAATGACCACCACACCCTCACACTATACCCCCCCCCCCACCCCCCCACCCCAATTTTTTTTTTTTTTTAAACGGTTAAAAATCACAAATATTTATTTTTATTATTTTATGTTTGAAATACCGTCCAACCATCGCACCCAAGAATCCCCCCCCCAGATTTTTTTTTTTCGCTTTTTTGGAAAATAATGTAATAAATGTCCACACCCCCACACTATACACCCCTCTTTACTCCACCCCTCCCTCCTTTGTGATTTAAAATGAGAGTCCCTTCACCTTTAAAAAGAAAATAGATGAGCGGTCTTCACCCGCAAGGCGGTGCTCTTGTACTTTTAAAGGTTCAACTAATAGAACTGGATAGGGAGATGAATATAAAGATGATATTTGTCTTCAAATCATTTTTTTTCTGGAAACCTTCAGTTGGGACTTGAACCCTTTACCACTTAGATAAACATTTTGACGCATTTGTAGTCCTTTAGAAATTTACATTTACTTACATACCTTTATTACTTAATTCAAGTTTTAAAGGCTTTATTTGCAATCCTTAGTTACTGATGAGCAGCAAACAGCATAAAACCTGAACAGACTGCGAGTTAATTGCAGGCTGTTCTGGTTTTATGATGGTTGCAAAAGCCATTTTCACTTTGCATCTGTGTGGGAAAAGATTAAAGCAATCATTTGAGAAAAATATATACTTTTTGCAATTGGGAATGTGGCCAATTTTTTGCCCCATATTTGACAAACAGCAACACTGGGCACTCCACCTAGTGGATGCAGTATAGGCTGGAAAATCCAGGCTGTACAGTGTCTAAGAAGGCTGCATGTGTGTGTGTGTTTGCGGGGGGTGGGGGGAATTGGAGGATATTTCATTTAAAAAGGAATCACTTTAATGAAATATTATAATAGCTCATGACTGACTAATATTGTAAAATGTGCAATTTATGCATTGTACATTTGCTGTGATTTTATGTTAATGAACATGTGCCTGTGTTTAATTGTGGTCACTGCTATATCTTGTAGAATGCTGGTATTTACATTTATGAATGTTTCTGATGTAAAATGTTTGCAGTATGTTACCTTTTCAACCAGGTTTTCTGAAGGAAAAAACTGGTTATTAGAATGGCGAATGTCGGCGGGTGGAACAAGCTTGTCTGAGCCATAACTGTGTTGTTCATTGTGAGATTTTAAAATCATTTGGCTCATTTGTTCATCATCATTGGACGGTGTGTCATGCGAAAGAATTACGTCGATATCTGCAACGTCAAAGTCACACTTTGAGTTCAAAGGTCAAAAATGGCCATTAATGATCTTGTCCAGGCCATAACTAAGTCATTCATTGTGAGATTTAAAAATTACATGGTACATTTGTTCACAATGATTGGACAGTGTGTCATGCGAAAGAATTATATCGATAACTCCAAGGTAAAGGTCGCCACGACTAAAAATAGACTTGGCAGTAACAATGCACATTTTGAATTGTTTCCCTTTATCAGACTTTTTTATGCCACTGGTAGGGTGGCATATAGCAGTTGAACTGTCCGTTAGCCCATCAGTCAGTCTGTCAGTCCGTCGGTAAACTTCAACATGCCCAAAACTTTTGCAATATTGAAGATAGCAACTTGATATTTTGCATGCATGTGAATCTCATAGAGCTGCACATTTTGAGTGGTGAAAGGTCAAGGTCAACCCTCAAGGTCAAAGGTCAACTATACAGCTTTAAAGAGGCGCAGTAGGGGGCATTGTGTTTCTGACAAACACATCTCTTGTTTTAAATTGAAATCAAGGTCGCCATGACTAAAATATATTGAATTTTACACAAAAGGGGTAACTAGGAATATTTTGAATTGAATTTTGAATTAGACCTTTTTTTGTCAAATTGAAAACCTGGTTTTGTGACAATTTTGTCCTTTGTTTATGTTTTCAGTGAGAGGTCTACAACATTGAATTACTGTGATATTTTATGTTATTACCTTCAGGGCGGCCCATATCACGATTTGTTGCACAGTCTGCTTGGGGCCTATGCCTGCTACAGACCAGATGTTGGCTATGTAAGTTATTAAGGGGCATTTTAGAATTATTGTATAGTAATATAGAATTTTAATAAGGCTAAATGTTTGATTTGTTAATAAAAAAAACACTGTAAGCATGTTGCTTGAATGACAACCATGTTCTCTTGAACACATTAACCATTTCAGTTGTGCAAAAAGCAAAACTCATGATTCCTCGTTGTCGGAATCAGTATCATTCTTTTCTCCAATCTCACATAGATGATTGTAGAGAAAGAGAAGTGAGTGATATTAATATGCCTCACGCAGGGAAAACTTGGCCTTTTGCGTGTATGTAAGGTTGTCCTAGATTAGCCTGTGCAGTCTGCTCAGGCTAATAAGGGGCAATAATGTCCGCATTCATGGTATTTTATTTTGAAGGGAAATCTCTTCTTAACCAAAATCCTGTCTAGGTGGCAAGTGTTGGTCCTTATTAGCCTGTGCAAACTGCAAAGACTAATCTTAGACAACACCTTCGGCACATGCAATAAACATTCAATAAGGGCATTTTTCACTAAGCAAGACTCAAACATGTTAATTACAAAGAGAAAGGATTGTTATGAATGTGTTTTGCAGGTGCAAGGTATGTCGTTCATTGCTGCAGTTCTGCTACTCAACATGGAGGTGGGCGACGCCTTTGTGTGCTTTGCTAACCTGCTCAACAGACCCTGTCAGGTGGCCTTCTTCAGAGTGGACGAGGGTCTTGTATGTAGCATACTCATCACTTTATACAGCTATATATAAGGCTTCTGTATGAAGCATAGTAAGCCTTGTGAGCCATTAACAACTACTGTCAATAAACTACTATTGAAAGCCACTTTATACCAGACCTGTCCTGGGCAGGATAGAATTACTCCGCATAACTTGCAATGTTATCCCAGAACAGCAAGTGCTGCCCGCACACGCCTTTTCAAACTGGCACTTCTGCCATGATTGTATTTTCTGTAATACACTTTTAGCTGATAGTGTCATCTTTGTAATAACTTTTGTGGACTGCGGAGACAGATTTGGAACAAGGGAATGTACAAATTTTAGATCTAATTTTCCCACAGCTTGTGTCTTTATGAGTGTTATGAAAGTAGGCTTATTAAGTAATTATGTATGTTGTGGGGCTGGAGTGCACAAATATTGACTTCCAACTTGTGGCATTCATGAATGGTTGGCATCTCAATTCTGTTGTTCATATCGGACTGGCAAAGCATATTTTTATGAAAAGTTGCAGTTTTGACCATTTAATATTTATTTTATTCTGTCAGTTCTGTTGATCTTGAAATAGTATAAATGCTTATATCATAGTAAAGCAAACATGCTATATAGAGAATAACAGGTTACTGCCTGATCTTTTTGTAATATATCAGGCAAGGCTTAGAATAATATAACTGGGAGGCTTGCCGAGACGTTATTTTATTCATGTCGAGCCTGATATATTACAAAAAGATCCGGCAGTAACCTGTTTTTCTGTTTAACATACCTCTACGTTCCCGATTTTAAAGAAATAATGATAAAATCGCTAAACAACTGCAGTTTTAGTGGGAAAGAATATGGCTTTTATCGTTTGACGTGTTAATAATGACGTCATGAGCACGCGCGCTTAATATTTGTAAAAAAGTTTTTTGCTGGTTATGTTGCATTTTGTGTTTGAAATATATTTCATCTTGGTATCAATTTGATTGTTTTGTTGAATCTGATTCGATTTTACTAAAAATCATGACTTTATAGTTGATTCCGAGTAATATGACCATCCTCCACACATGACTGATATAAGAACTTCCTGTTGACCATGATATAAAAAATATAACAGGCAACGTTATATCATGCAGATATCAATGCAGAGGTGTGATCAAAATGGAGTATTAATGTGTTCCTAGTCCGATATTTGTTTTGGGGAACTGAAACTTTTCAAGCTCGTAAACATCCTTAATTTATTTATTTTTGTTGTTTTCAGATGAAGGCATACTTTGTGACTTATGAAGAGTTCTTCATAGAAAACATGCCTAATCTTGCCAGTCATTTCAAGAAAAACAACCTTACTCCTGACATTTATCTCTATGACTGGTAAGTTGTAAATACACTTACGCTTGAGACCTGCAGATTACAGTACTATTCATTATTTTTAAAAACAATAAACATTTTAAAAATCCTATTTATCTAATTTTGCAGAATAATAGTTTGTGAAAACTTTCATTAAATCTTTGTTTGAACAGTCTTTCTAATATACTGGTAGATAAAATTTACAGTAATTAAAATGTATAATTGAGTTGACTCAATACAATTTTGAAGTTTCTTTTTGTTTAATTAATTTGAAGCTAGCTACTTACTATTTCATAATTAAATATTAATGTTCATGAAAATAGATGTTCGGAACCATTCTTAAAATTGTAAATTTCCCAAACGATCAATTTTGTATCAAAAACTCCAAGCAAACTTGATTAACTCTGATTAATACTTAATTGATTTTTAATTACTTGATACACTTTTTATTATGCCCCCTGGTAGGGTGTCATATAGCAGTTGAACTGTCCTTCAGTCCGTCTGTCTGTTCGTCTGTGCGTTCGTCCGAAAACTTAAACATTGGCCATAACTTTTGCAATATTGAAGATAGCAACTTGATATTTGGCATGCATGTGTATCTCATGAAGCTGCGAATTTTGAGTGGTGAAAGGTCAAGGTCATCCTTCAAGGTCAAAAGTAAAAAAATCCAATCCAAGGGAAGTAATAAGCTTTAAAACGGAGATAATTTCTAAACCTGCCAAATGATATATTGAAATTTTATTTCAAAGCGGCGCAATAGGGGGCATTGTGTTTCTGACAAACACATCTCTTATTTACAGTAACTTGATTTACACTGACTGACTCATTTTTATTGAGTTGATTTACACTGACTGATTTTCACTGACTTGATTTACACTGACTGATTTTCTTTGAGTTGATTTACACTAATTGATTTTCACTGAGTTGATTTACACTGACTGATTTTTTTTAAGTTGATTTACACTGACTGATTTTTTTTAAGTTGATTTACACTGGCTGATTTTCTCTGAGTTGATTTACACTGACTTATTTTCATTGAGTTGATTTACACTGACTGATTTTCTTTAAGTTGATTTACACTGACTGATTTTCTTTAAGTTGATTTACACTGACTTGATTTTCACAGCGTTGATTATCACTGACTGATTTTCTCTGAGTTGATTTTCTCTGACTGATTTTCACTGAGTTGATCAACACTGGCTGATTTCTGTAAGTTGATTTTCACTGACTTATTTTCACTTAGTTGATTTACCCTAACTGATTTTCTTTAAGTTGTTTTACACTGACTTATTTTCATTGAGTTGAATACACTGACTAATTTTCTTTGAGTAGATTTACACTGACTTATTTTCACTGAGTTGATTTATACTGACTGATTTTTTTACAGTAACTTGATTTACACTGACTTATTTTCATTGAGTTGATTCACAGTTATTGATTTTCACTGAGTTGATTTACACTGACTTGATCTTCACTAACTCTATATACTCTTAGCCATTCAAAACATAAGGCTTGTTGTTTGTCATAGATATATATTAGATATATATTGTGTAAGTTTTTGGTTGATTAAAGTATGGGATTTTAAAATTATTTTTTTTAAATGAGGTTTGGAATGAGATTAAAGTAAATGTCTAAATGAAATTTGCATCATTAATTTTGACAAGAGTTTACATTTCATGAAGCTTATGTGGTATACACGTGTTTTATTTCGGCTTTTTAGAGAAACTGTACCAATACTTAAATTGTTTCAGACAGCATCTTGTTTTGAAACATTCAATATGAAATAAATTTATGTAGAGCAGCTGAATAATTGAAAAAGTGTACAGGAAGTTCAAATGTTGTTTGTGGACAACCATGCTCAGGGTAGATTTTTAATGTTATTGTATATGAGCCTAGCCATAAATAATCAGGGATGAGACTTTCCGATTGAATGGAATTTTTCGTATGAAGACAATTTATTCAAAATAAAAATCCATTCTAGGTTGAAAGTGTAGTCCCTGATAAGTGTACAGACTACACAGACTAATCTTGGACTTCCCTTTACGCCTATTTATGGAGCCTGGTGTTCTTAGAGAACAGCTCATATGATTCCTGATATTTCAGGATATTCACCCTGTTCTCCAAGTCCCTCCCCCTGGAGCTAGCGTGTCGAGTGTGGGACATCTTCTGTAGGGATGGAGAGGAGTTTCTCTTCAGGACTGCTCTTGGTAAGGAGAAGGATCAGTTAAGATGTTGTAATTCGCCATCTTGTTCTCGGTGTGAGAGCCCAAATGAATTTGTTGTGTAGAGAGTTAAGGCGTCACATGTTAAATGCGTGAATGTTTTGGTGTGTTGGTAGCTCACATTGCTGGTCAGATGTATTGTTGTGATTTTTGTGCATTGTTGCAGACGGCGTGAATGTTCACTTTCTGCGTTCTGAAGACGTCATCATTATTGTTATTGTTGTTTATTATTGTCAGTTCAACAAATTGAATGTTAGTAAAAGGTCGAACCTGGATTGCACTTCCCTTCACTTGAACAACCATTCCAAACTGCATATATAAAATACAATCGCTGACATTTATGTTGGGAAATTGGCTGAATATGTTGGGAAATTGTCTGAAATCTTCAAATGATGTCCTTTAAATAAATAAAATGATGTGATTATTCTGCAAGTTTAAGGTTTTTCTAAGAGTGGCGAAAACATTAAACTTGATCAGAAGGGGTGTAATAATACCCCATTACCATTGGTAATTGGGGCTATATAGAAGTCACTTTGTCGGTACAAACTCTGATGTTTTAGTCGTTTTTGGTGTGTTGATGTCTCTAATGTGATTGGAAAATCCATTGTAATATGTAAGGTATCCTGATGTGTTTAAAGTATTCGTTTTAATACTTCAGGTACCCTGATGTGTCTAAGGTATAAATTGTAATACTTAAGGTATCCTGATGTATTTAGAGTATTCATTGTAATGCTTTAGGTATCCTCATGTGTCTAGAGTATTCATTGTAATTAATCAGGTATCTTAAAAGTTCCAATATCTCTTATGTTTGTAAAGAAATCAGTGCAATACTATAGGTATACTGATGTGTTAAGAGTATTCATTGTAATATTTCAGGTATCCTGGTGTGTTAAGATTATTTATTGTGATACTTCAGGTATTCTGATGTGTTTGCAGTATCAATTGTGTACCTTAAAAATGCTGATGTGTTCAGAGAGTGCATTGAGTGTGCATTTTAATACTTAAGGTGTCCTGATGTTTCTAGATAATTCATTGTAATGCTTCAGGTATCCTGCTGTGTTCAGAGTATTCATTCTAATACTTTGGGTATACTGATGTGTTAAGAGTATCCTGATTTTATTACAGTATTCATAGTATGATTCTGGTATGATATCCTGATGTGTTTATATTATTCATTGTTTATTTCATTTATATTTCATGTATCCTGATGTGTTAACAGTATTTCTTGTGTACTTCAGGCAGCCTGATGTGTTAAAATATGTAACACTACAGGTATCCTGATGTGTTTGGAGTATTCATGGCACACTTCATGTATATTGATGTGTCTAGTGTATTCATTGCATACTTTAGGTTTCCTGATGTGTCTAGTGTATTCATCACATACTTCAGGTATCCTGATGTGTCTACTGTATTCATCCGATACTTCAGGTATCCTGATGTGTCTAAAGTATTTATTTGATGCTTCAGGTATCCTTATGGGTCTAGTGTATTCATTGCATACTTCAGGTATCCAAATTTGTATAGTATATTAATTTCATACTTCAGGTATCCTGATGTATAAAGTATATTCATCGCATACTTCAGGTATCCTGATGTGTCTAGTGTATATCCTATACTTCAGGTATCCTGATGTGTCTAGTGTAATTATTGCACACTTCAGGTATCCTGATGTGTCTAGTGTATTCATCCGATACTTCAGGTATCCTGATGTGTCTAGTGTATTCAGTGCATACTTCAGGTATCCTGATGTGTTGAGTTTATTCATCACATACTTCAGGTATCCTGAAATCCTATGAGGAGGTTCTGCTACAGATGGACTTTATCCTCCTGGCTCAGTTCCTGACACGCCTGCCAGAGGGTGAGAGGTATGAGGCAAAACTGTTCCGTAGCATCGAGGCTATACAGATGAATGTGGACAAGAAAAAGTTCTCTCAAGTGCTGGCAGGCAATAAGGAGCCCACTGACCACTCTTGATGCAATGTGAGGACTCTTGATGCAATGTGAGGACTCCATATGCAATGTGAGGACTCTTGATGCTATGTTAGGAAGATACTGTGGGTCGATCGTGTACTCTTCAGAGACCAACATCACAGTGGACTTGAAGCTGTTTGCTCTTCCTCAAGTCCTGCAAAATCTCCACAGCAATTGCTCTTAATGGAAAATGCAATTTATATGAGCCTTCTTCTTTGAAATGTTGCTAAATGCATGTGATTTAAGTGTCGTCACAGATTAGCCTGTGCATTTGCACAGGCCAATCAGGGATGACACTTGCCTCCAGAGTTGATTTTTGTGTAAAAATAAAAAAAATGGAAAAGTGTTTTCCTTGATTAGGACTGCACAAGCTTATGTTGGACAACATTTTTGGCATATGCATTTAGCTTAGTTTTTAAAGTGAGGCTCATTTATATGTTATGATTATATTACTATCTATTCACCCTGGTGCATATCTGAGCCTGGGTCATTTTCCATGTGGCTGGTTTATGCAACTGGGAAGTTTTACACATTTTCTTTTCAAGACAAGAGAGCCAAAGGCTTGAGTGACTTTGGATCCTGTCTGGGGACAGCTGAGACATCTCAGCTCAGTCTGTTGATTAAAGAAGAATGTAGTCAGTCACAAGTCTTTCCTAACACTGCAGTTAGGAAATTAATCTAATGACATTGTCCGTGTGTAAAAAAATATTGATACAGTGGGCAATCGATGGATACTAAAGTCTCTGCAGTCTCTTGTCAGAATGTCAGTATTCGTACCTGGCAACTTGCTGGTCAAGTCTTTTTCTTGCACTGTAACTGTGAGATGAAAATGTTAAGTATGTGATTCATAATGATGTTGAGATTATTTCTACTAAACTCTGTACTCTGTTTTGTTAATCAAATGAGTCGCTTTCTTAAAAAATGGGGTTTCATGCCTGTGTGTAAAGTCTCATCTCAGATTACCCTGTGCTAATCAGGAAAGACATTGTATTACCCACATGCATGAAGCCAAATCCCAGAACAAGGCTTAAATGCTTTTGCGCTTTGCTGGATGTTGTAATTTTAGGTCAGTTGAACTGTTAACGTTCTATTGTTGCAGTTAAGTTGGCTGGTATTGCCTGGCAACAATAGCAACATATAAACCACCGTGTTATGAATATTGTCAGGGATATGACTTATTTATTGTGATTATGCTTTTGTGTTATTTTGTATCAGTCATAATGAAATTCAAGTGCTGTGCATAACCTTTTCGTTAAATGCTGTATTTTTGTATGCTAGATATTTTTGTCAATATCAAATTATTCTTACCGGTAAATTCGAGCTTGATGCAGATGTAACATATCAAAATGTTATTTTTTTTAAAACCATATTCATCAGTTTTGATATTTCATCTGTAACAGTCTTTATCACCAAGCAAAAACTTTGTTAAATGTAGGACTCTGCATTTTGACAATTTAAGAAATGTGTCCATTTGAGCCTTGCTCTTGCAAAACCAGTGTTTAATGCATGTGTGATAAGTGTCATCCTAGAGTAGCCTGTGCAGTGTGCACTGGCTTATCAGGGTGATACTTTCCCCTTTTACTTTATTTTCAGCAAAATCAAGTTTAGGCAATAAGTGTTGACCCTGATTAGCCTGTGATGTCTTCACAGGCTTATCTGGTACAACAATTTATGTGCATGCATTAAACCCAATTTCCCCAGAGTGAGGATCATTTGTTATCTCCAGGTTTCAAACATTAAGTTAACAGCCTGCTATTTAGCCAGCTAGGGACATCTTTTCATAAATCTTTATTTTATTCTCTTAATCAGGGATTGTGTCATTTGGAAGCAGAATAATGCAGAATGAAAATTAAGTTGTTTTCCAAGTATACAAACGTATGCCTTTTTTTGCACATAAGTCCCTTTTGGTGGTAGTAGCCAGTGAAGCCTTGACTCACCTGGACTAACATTCTATTGATTTTCATTGTTAAATGTCAGGTAGATGAGGTCTCCGATGAACTGGTACATTGAATTGTCTATTCACTTTCATGAGGCATTGAAATTGTATCTTCATTTACTGCAAAAGTGTTTCATACAATACATGTTTACTTTGCGTCATAAATATATTATAAAAGGTGCAGTATATTAACTTGTATATGTGTTATGTTTTACAGCGATCTAATACTGTATACTGTCAAGTTTACCATAGCTTTGTGTTATGGTACTAATGAATGGTAAGTTCAGAAGTTCTGTAAAGGTGAATAGTTCACAGACTTTTTTACTTATCCATCTTTGAAATTGGATTTTTCAAACTGTGATATGTAAAGGCCAAGTATATTTTTGTATCATATAATGTTCACCACAGAATGAGCTATTTTCTAAATGAGCTGTGCTCTGTGAAAAGGGGGTTTAATGCATGTGCATAAAGTGTGGCCCCAGATTAGCCTATGCAGTCTGCACAGGCTAATCAGGGACGACACTTTCTGCTTTTATGATATTTGTCGTTTCAAGAAAGTCTTTTCTTAGCAAAAATCAAGTTTAGGCGGAAAGTGTGGTCTCTTATTAGCCTCTCAAGACTGCACAGGCTAATCTGGGATTACACTTTACACACATACATTAAACCCCCTTTTCACAGAACGCTGCTCAAATGTTTTTGTAAATATAATCAGTTATCAAGTTGTAAATCAAGCGGAGGAATTTATTTTCTTATGGTATGGGTCACTTAAAAATAGCAAAAATGTTTGACTCTGTCCTTATTATATAGCCAGTTCAGGTTGTATATACCCAGATAGGTAGTTAAGGGATGTTTACTGGAATCGCGATTGATGTCTATCTTTCTGTCTTTCCGAAGACCCAAACTTTTCTGGGGGTGTTTTTGTACAAATTTTAATTCAAATATTCAAACTTCCAGATATAATTCCGCACAGTACTCAGCTGTGCATGTGCGATTTTTGACAATGATAAAAGTAATGCCGAAAAGGGGGTATATAGTTTTCGCACTGTCTGTCAGTCTGTCACACTTTTCGTGTCAGCTCTCTAATTCAAATAGTTTTCATCCGATCTTTACCAAACTTGTTCAGAAGTTGTATCTGGACAATATCTAGGTCAAGTTCGAATATGGGTCATGCCGGGTTGAAAATAAGGTCACGGGGTCACTTAGTGCATTTCAAGGATTAGTATTTAGGTTTCGAAAAATGCTCATAACTTCTATCAAAGCGTTTATAGGGGGCATATGTCATCCTATGGTGACAGCTCTTGTTCAACTCGGACATTCCATAACAACATCTTACTTCGTTTATTGTTAGTTCAGCTGTTTTCGAAGAAAACCCGAGGTATTGTAATAGCTAGCTCATCTGTCGTCCTCCCTGCGTGTCGTGCTTAAACCTTAACATTGGCTCTAAAATCAAAGTGCTTCCATTTAACTTTGAAACTTCATATGTATCTGCGCCTTGATGAGTTCTACACGCCACACCCAGTTATGGGTCACTAGGTCAAAGGTCAAGGTCACTGTGACCTCTAATATAAAAAAAATCTTCGGACAAGCTTTCATTAATAAAAACTGCACCCGCAGCCGAGCATTGGCACCCGCTTTGAGGTGCTCTTGTTATATTTTAATTCAAACATCTAAAACAACTTTAAGAGTTGTCAACTTGTAATTTTATAGGTAGATAAATCTCATTAAGGGAAGTGCATTGCTCAAGAACCATTACTCTTGATGCAGTATTTTTTAAGTTTTTGTCCTTTACTTATGTACTTTAATATGTTCAGAGCATTTTGAAAATTCAAAATAGTTATCGACTGAAAACTTTACTAGTATGCATTTCTCACTTAGCGGTTCTGAAGGGATCACAAGGTCCATAACTCTTGCTTTCACATTTTTAGAGTTTTTGCTTTTTAATAGATTTTATTCTTACATTTTGTTCAGAGCATATTTTGAAAATAATAATAGGTATCAACTTCGAACTTAGTACGTAGGTAGGTCTTATAAGAGAAAGGCAGTGCATTAGAACCATAACTCCTTCTTTCGTAGTTTTTTGCTGAAATGTTGTCCTAAGCATATATTGATGATAGTATTTTGAAACCTCATAAGTAGGTAGCTTGCATTGATGGGAAATCTGTTCTTAAATTTGAAAAAAAACAATGCCCTCTGACTTAGTAGTATGCATTTCCAACACAACAGTAACAGTTCTTGTGAAATTTTGTATCACATTAACTATTTAGCTATTTATTAAACAAAATTGACTGGAATAATAAATTGGCTTTTAGATATGTTAAAACAAAGAGTACAATTTTCAGTTATTACCACGGACAAGATTGCCCCCATGTGGAAGCCGGTTGTGAGCATAATTTTGTAATAGAGTTGATTGACTTTGGTTGTATAGCCTCCATCATACATCTGACTAAATCCTTATAGAAAATCAATCATTGGGCTTTAACATTTGCATAAAGCATAATAGGAATGATGATTATGGATATGAGCCCTGCTATGAAAAGGGGGTTTAATGCATGTGCGTAAAGTGTCATCCCAGAATAGCCTGTGCAGTCCGCACAGCCTAATCAGGGACGACACTTTCCACTTTTATTAGCCGGATTTTTTTCGAAAAAATCTCGGCTTATAGATTGATGTTGTCGGGCGGGCGGGGGGGGGCGGGCGGGCGGGCGGGCGGGCGGGGTGGCGGCGTGCTCGAAAATGTTAAAGTTCTTATTTCATGGTATAACTTTGGTATGCTTGGACCTAGAGTCTTCAAACTTGACATGAAGGTTGGCCAGGATTAACAGATGACCACTGGTCATTTCAAGGTCATTCATTTGAAGGTCAAGGTCACTGTGACCTTCAATATAAAAAATGTTAAAGTTGTTATAACTTTGGTATGCTTGGACCTTGAGTCTTGAAACTTGACATGAAGGTTGGCCATAACTAGTTAGTAACCACTGGTCATTTCAAGGTCATTCATTTGAAGGTCAAGGTCACTGTGACCTTGAATGTAAAAATGTTAAAGTTCTTATTTCATGGTATAACTTTGGTATGCTTGGACCTAGAGTCTTCAAACTTGACATGAAGGTTGGCCAGGATTAACAGATGACCACTGGTCATTTCAAGGTCATTCATTTGAAGGTGAAGGTCACTGTGACCTTCAATATAAAAATGTTAAAGTTGTTATAATTTTGGTATGCTTGGACCTAGAGTCTTGAAACTTGACATGAAGGTTGGCCAGAACTAGTAAGTAACCACTGGACATTTCAAGGTCATTCATTTGAAGGTCAAGGTCACTGTGACCTTGAATGTAAAAATGTTAAAGTTGTTATAACTTTGGTATGCTTGGACCTAGAGTCTTGAAACTTGACATGAAGGTTGGCCAGAACTAGTAAGTAACCACTGGACATTTCAAGGTCATTCATTTGAAGGTCAAGGTCACTGTGACCTTGAATGTAAAAATGTTAAAGTTCTTATTTCATGTTATAACTTTGGTATGCTTGTACCTAGAGTCTTCAAACTTGAAATAAAGATTGGCCAGTACTAGAAGATGACCACTGGTCATTTCAATGTCATTCATTTGAAGGTCAAGGTCACTGTGACCTTAAATGTTAAAATGTTAAAATTGTTATAACTTTGGTATGCTTGGACATAGAGTCTTCAAACTTGACATGAAGGTTTGCAAGCACACTTAGATGACCACTGGTCATTTCAAGGTCATTCATTCTAAGGTCAAGGTCACTGTGACCTTGAATGTAAAAATGTTAAAATTCTTATAACTTTGGTAGGTAAAAATGTTAAAGTTCTTATTCCATGTTATAACTTTGGTATGCTTGTACCTAGAGTCTTCAAACTTGACATAAAGGTTGGCCAGTACTAGAAGATCACCACTGCTCATTTCAATGTCATTCATATTTGTGACCTTAAATGTTATTGTTGTTCATGTATATGCATGCATTCAAAACATAACACAAGGTTTGCTCATGCCTTGAAAAGTACTTACATTTCATTTTGACCTTTGAACAATATTTCAGTAATTTAAGTATTGCATTGACAAAAACACGAAAGGTACTTTCCTGTCATTTAAATCAAAAATCCGGCTTCAATGCGGTCATCTCCGACCGCGGAACTCTTGTGATATTTTTTGTTAAAAGAAAGTCTCTTCTAAGCAAAATTCAAGATATGCAGAAAATGCCGTTTTTGATAAGCGGACTGCACAGGCTAATCTGGGACGACACTTTACGCACATGTATTAAACCCCCTTTTCACAGAGCATGGCCCATACATAGTATATGACCCAGCTATCTAATGAGCAAGTGTCTCATGCAAATTGGACACCACTATGTATATATGATGTAATCGTATTGTTTTAAAGATGCACATGCTAATTTAGAAGAGTAAGCATGGAAGTTTGTTTATAAGATACAACATAAAGATATATATAGAGAAAGTTTGAATTTCAATTTGGACCTGTTGATCTGGTCTTCACCCATTTAACATCCAAACGGTGTATATTTCAAATAAGTTGATGAGATGAATGTTTACATCTTGCCTATGACTGTATATCTTTGACTTTCTTCTTAATTGAATCTAGCTGTGGACATATGCGTTTATGAGCCATGTTCTTGAAAAACTTAATACATGTGCATAAAGTGACACTTTCTGCTTTTATGATATATTTTAGTTTTGAAGAAAGTCTCTTCTAAATGAAATATCAGTCTACAGGCTAATCTGGGAGGACATTATATGCACATTCATTAAGCCCTGTTTTCCTAGAACAACGCTCATGTAACAGTGGACTTGATTATATAAGAGTTTACCTGAACATGTCAAGATTAATTTGTCATTTCTTACATCATTTTTAATATTGTCTAAAGAATCACAAAATATAAATGCTATTGTATTGTTTTAGCCTTATTCATTTGTATCATGTGTTCCATGGTACACAGCAGGTACAATGTATTCGAGTTTGTTTTTTAACAGAATTTGTACATGATTGAGCTTTCATTTGAGATAAAATCATAGTTGTTGTTTTTTGTTTGCAAACTTTGTATATACAAGTCATTTAATTAACATTCCTATATTAGCTACACAGACAATTGCTGTACTGAGCATCCTCTGTGCATTAACTTAACCCTTTACCATTTAGATCAATATTTTGACACATTTGAAGTCCCTAAGAAAGTTAAATTTAATTTAAGACCTTTCTTACTAGATTCATATTTTAAAGGCTTCATTTTCAATCTTCAGATACTGATGAGCAGCAAACAGCATAAAACCTGAACGACTGCGAATTACTCGCAGGCTGTTCTGGTTTTTTGCTATTTGCACATAGCCATGTTCAGTTTGCATCTGAGTGGGAAAGGGTTAATAAACATAGAAATCAAAGACAAATCTGGACTTAAGAGCAGCATTCATGTATGTGTCAAGTGTTGTTTGCACAGGCTAATCAGGGAGGATACTTTCAGTTTGTATGGCCTTTATTGTTTATATGAAGTCTCTTCTAAACGAAAATCTATTTGAAGAAGAAAGTGTTGTACCTGATTAGCTTTTTTCGAACTGCACACGTCAATCTGGGATGATACATCACTCATATACATTTAGTTGATTTTCCCAAATGGAGGCTTAAATCATAACCTTGGATCAGCATTTACGATCCTGCAGAAATTGAGTATTCTTTATGGTTACAAAAGCATACATTATTTGATTGTTGATTTTGTACATTTGCTGGCTGAATCATGTAGTGCAATTTCTTGAAATTATGGTGAATAAAACTTGAAAATACATGCCTTATATCGCTGTATGTACATGTAGATTGTCCCCGTGAACCTATGTGTCGTGTTCTGAGAAAAGTGGGCATAATGCATGTGCGTAACGTGTCGTCCCAGATTAGCCTGTGCAGTCCACACAGGCCAATCAGGAACGACACTTTCCGCTTTTATGGCGTTTTTCGTCTAAAAGTAGTCTCTTCTTAGCAAAAATCCAATATAGTCGGAAAGTGTTGTCCTGATTAGCCTAAGCGAACTGCACAGGCTAATCAGGGACGACACGTTACGCACATGCATTATGCCCAGTTTTCTCAGAACACAACTCATATGTGTGCAAACTTGGTCAGATTATAATGTGGTTGTATATCAAAAGTTCTTCAGTATTTGCTGATCAATGTTGGTGGTGTATGTCCGCCTGTCACACTAAATCCTGTGATAACCCAAAAAGTACTTATCCCTTTACCACTTATAAACGCATTTTGACGCATTTGAAGTCCTTAAGAAAATCAAATTAAATTAAAGTCCTTAATTAATATATTAAAGTTTAAAAGGCTTCATTTCCAACTTTAAGATAATGCCGAGTAGCAAACAGCATAAAACCTGAACAGACTACGAGTTACTTGCAGGCTGTTCTGGTTTTATGGTGGTTGCAAAGGCCAGTTTAACTTTGCTTCTGAGGAGTTAAGGGTTATGCTAGGTTGATGACACTTTGTATCTAGATAAAGGGTCTTATAGGAATATGCATGTTATTTACGTTGTTTTTTTTAATTAGTTACATTTATAATCTTGATCCTGTGACAGCTCAACAAGTACTTGAGCTAGGTAGATGAAAACTGGTATGTTGATTATAGGCCATAAATGCACATTATTTTTGTGTGTTTTTATATACCCACAAACGAAGTTTAGGGGGGTATATAGGCGTGAGCTTGTCGGTGGGTCTGTCTGTATCAAGTGTCCGCTCTCTAATTCAAGTAGTTTTCATCCGAGCTTCACCAAACTTGGTCAGAAGTTGTATCTAGATGATGTCTAGGCCAAGTTTGAACATGGGCCATGCTGGGTCAAAAACTAGGTCACGGGGTCACTTAGCGCGTTTTAAACATTAAGCATGGTGAAGACAATATGCAAAATATTCTGTGTCAATGCGGCATGTGGGGGTATTCGTCACGTCTGTGACAAAGCTCTAGTTTTATTTGGACAAAAAATGCTGTGGCTTTAACAATAAAAGTAATTGAAAACTAAATTCTTGATTCTGCAATGCCTCAAAAATCACTGAAGCGTCTTTGATGAAACTAGATAGAGGGTGTATGGAGAGTAAGCACAATTTTTCAGTTTGTTGTTTTCATTAATAAATTTAATTGTTTTTTTATGGTTGCAAAAATAATTGAAAACTAAATTCTAAATACTGCGGATTTAAGCTACGTCAATGTCATGATGTGGATATACAAATTGTCGTTCCATATGGAGAAGATGTATGTTATTGCAGTTTTTATAATGAGACGAAAATTTGTTTCTATGGTGATTGAAATATTTGAAAGCTAACATCTGAATCCTGCAATAACTCAACAAATACCTAACAGAGGTTGATGAAGTTTTGAATCAAACAACATTTACCCAGTAGGAGACTGTGTTTTGTCTGCAACAAAGCCTTTTTTCCTGAAAATGCAGTCGTAAATATTTATGGTGCTCTTTCTACAACAATGCGAGAGAAACACTGTCTGTGACAAGTTCTTGTTTTTTTAATGAAAGGTGTGCTCTTGCACGCAAGGGAGAACAGGCGAAGAAACAATACTTACCACCACAGAAGCTTTAGACTCTTTGGGTCAATGTTGTAATCTCAATTTATGTGCATGTGTTTGATTAACAAAAGCCCTGATTATCAGAAGACTTGACATGATGTCAAACATTCATGACTTCCTAACTATGAAATACAATTATTGAGACAGCATTCTTTGTCCTAAATGGTCTTCTTCTTCAGATACCTTAATAGAAGGTTACAACTACTGTGCCTGTTACGATTTTGTGATTTACCGTGTAGTACTTACTAGCGTTGATAACGCTCGATTGGTCATTGTCGGCTCGGGTACTACTTACATGTACCCCGGGTACTCTTAAGTATACTTACATGTACCCCGGGTACGGTAAATATACTAAAACGTACCCGGGAAATTTAAAGCTTAATCGGTCGTTGTCGGCTATTTTTATGTCCCCCACTATAGTAGTGGGGGACATATTGTTTTTGCCCTGTCTGTCTGTCTGTTGGTCTGTTGGTCTGTTGGTCTGTTTGCGCCAACTTTAACATTTTGCAATTTACTTTTGCTATATTGAAGATAGCAACTTCATATTTGGCATGCATGTGTATCTTATGAAGCTGCACATTTTGAGTGGTGAAAGGTCAAGGTCATCCTTCAAGGTCAGAGGTCAAAAATATGTGGCCAAAATCGCTCATTTTATGAATACTTTTGCAATATTGAAGGAAGCAACTTGATATTTGGCATGCATGTGTATCTTATGGAGCTGCACATTTTGAGTGTTGAAAGGTCAAGGTCATCCTTCAAGGTCAGAGGTCAAATATATGTGGCCCAAATCGCTTATTTTATGAATACTTTTGCAATATTGAAGATAGCAACTTGATATTTGGCATGCATGTGTATCTTATGGAGCTGCACATTTTGAGTGTTGAAAGGTCAAGGTCAAGGTCATCCTTCAAGGTCAGAGGTCAAATATATGTGGCCCAAATCGCTTATTTTATGAATACTTTTGCAATATTGAAGATAGCAACTTGATATTTGGCATGCATGTGTATCTCATGGAGCTGCACATTTTGAGTGGTGAAAGGTCAAGGTCAAGGTCATCCTTCAAGGTCAGAGGTCAAATATATGTGGCCCAAATCGCTTATTTTATGAATACTTTTGCAATATTGAAGATAGCAACTTGATATTTGGCATGCATGTGTATCTCATGGAGCTGCACATTTTGAGTGGTGAAAGGTCAAGGTCATCCTTCACAAGGTCAAGGTCATCCTTCACAAGGTCAAGGTCATATATAGGGGGACATTGTGTTTCACAAACACATCTTGTTTTTTATTAAATATATACACATTTATGTCAATTTTCTGTAAAATGGCCTCTATATTATCGAAACTCATACTCACAAAGCATGTTGACGTAGTTATTTTAAAAAGAGAAGTTTGTTTAAGATAATCGGTAGCGCGTTTTACGACATAGGATTTATGGCGGGAATACAACTCGGGTACAGTCTAATATCAACCGGGTACGTTTAAGTATATTTACCGTACCCGGGGTACATGTAAGTATACTTAAGAGTACCCGGAGTACACGTAAGTAGTACCCGAACCGACAATGACCAATGGAGCGTTAATAACACGAGCTGTCAGAGGATGATTTACGTATTTCACTAGAAGATAATTGGCGGAAACCTCAATAAATACAATTGTTTATAAATAAAGTTAGCAACATCTGTGATGCACTTCAATGGTACCCTAGTCGAAAAAGTAAAATTGTCAACTTCAAAAAAAATATTTAACCAGTTTTCTTCAGAGCATTCTATAAAATAAGGAATTTATAAAACAAGTTTTATTTAAAGCTTTAAGTGAATACCAAGTGCTGTTTGAATTTATAGCTAAAAACCGTTGTTTTGAAATGGATAGTTGAAATGAGTTCAATTGCCAAATTAAAGAGGAACTGAGACCATTCTATACATAGATGTTGACATCACTACGTTATTGTCACCTCTATACTAAGATGCATCACATTCCCCTGGTTAAGGGAATTATGCTTCCGCCAAAGTAGTTCTGCGTAGGAATGAAAATGTTAATGAAAGAAAAATCGTTTTTATTATGTGTTTAAAATGGAATGTTGTTTTTAGAAACGTTAATTAATTATGTTTAAATGTGATTTTGAATCTCTATTAAGACTGATAGCCATAATCAGAAGCACGATTAGCTGACCTACTTTCGCTTTCACTTTTCACTCGTAAAAGAAGTGATTCCCACAATTCCTTTCGCGTTAGTACACAGGTCAGTAAGACCGGTGTTAGCTGCGCTGATTATTGAAAAAAAATCATTCACTTAGTGATGCAAGCATGAAACTTGGCATACATTACCTTTAGGTACCCCTTTCTTCAAAAAGAACGTTAGCCACTTGAAAAATCAAA
This sequence comes from Dreissena polymorpha, assembly GCF_020536995.1. Taxonomy (NCBI): domain Eukaryota; kingdom Metazoa; phylum Mollusca; class Bivalvia; order Myida; family Dreissenidae; genus Dreissena; species Dreissena polymorpha. The sequence goes on along the minus strand of NC_068368.1, from coordinate 19,698,092 downwards.
ATGGCGGCATTTTTTCAAGATGGCCGCTGATACTCTGTTTTTAGCAAGAAGTACTAGTACGGTCAATATATGAAATAATACCTTTATCAACCAAAAATTGCTACAAAGGGTATTTTAACTGATCCTGGTAGGATAGAAGGTCTTTTAAAACATATTAAAAGTTTACCACAATCGGACCTCCGGAAAGTTCATTTTTTCAAGATGGCCGCAAGATGGCCGCCAATTACCTATTCATGATCATAACTATGTAACTATACAATCAATTTTGATGAATGTGTTGTCTATACCTAATTAAAGTTTCAAGGGGCAAAGAACACATTAAGATCATCAGGCATTGTTTAAGTTTACAATTGTACACACAAATCCAACTTGGCGTCCAAAATGGCCGCCAAGATGGCCATCAAAACCTATAAATGATCATGACTATGTAAATATCCACTCAAATTTGATTATTTTGGTGGATATACATAGGTTTAAAGGGACAAAAACACATTAAGATTATCATACATTGTTTAAGTTTATTATATTAAACACAAATCCAACATGGCGTCCAAAATGGCCGCCAAGATGGCCACCAAAACATACTAATGATTATAACTATCACACTATCCACTCAAATTTGATGAATTTGGTGTCGATACCTAGGTTTCAAGGGGCAAAGAACACATAAAGATCATCAGACATTGTTAAAGTTTACAATAGTACACACAAATCCAAAATGGCGTCTAAAATGGCCGCCAAGATGGCCGCCAAACCCTATTTATGATCATAACTATGTAAATATCTACTCAAAGTTGATTATTTTGGTGGCTATACATAGGTTTCAAGGGGCAAAGAACACATTAGAGATCATCAGACATAGTTTAAGTTTATTATATTAAACACAAATCCAACATGGCGTCCAAAATGGCCTGCAATATGGCCACCTGAATCTATTAATGATCATACCTTTGTAACTTTCACAATTGATTTGAGTGTCTATACCAAAGTTTTGAGGGGCAAAGATCACATTACGATTGTCAGACATAGTTTAAGTGTATTATGTTACACTGAAATCACACATGGCGTCAAACGACACAATACGAAGGACCACAAGTCCATTACTTTTGACGTGATGCTTGTCATGTGAAACGCCATAGTTTGGACCTGCCGTGATTTTTCGATTTTGACAAGAGGATCGATATTTTTCAGCTTCAGGCAACACTGAATTTGCAGGGAATGATGCGTATCTTGAATCAGAAAATACAGTACTCAGGGCTGCAATTGTCATTCGAATTCTTGCCTATGATTAATATGTGCAATGGGGACAAAGCGTGCATTCTGTCAACATAAGCCTTAGTTTGCAACCTTGCCACAACCTTCACACCATTGTTGTAACGTTTGACCAACCCTTGTATTGGAAGGCTGCCGAAATCGTCACTGATGCGCCACAAAGTAGTTTAAAGTGTTGATTAAAATTTGGGATGTTTCATAAACGTATGAGCTTGCGGGGGGGGGGGCAAAGGATCCCTCATGGCAGAAACCGCTCTCAAAAACATACTTTTGGCAGTCTATAGAGAAAATGTGCAAATTGTGCACATTGTGACACGAAAAATTGTCCAGAGGGCTTCACGGGGCCATCTTCTTGTTGAAAAGGGCATACACAGCCAGCTTACAGCCGAAATAACCCATGAAGCATAAAAGCATATCGTACTGAGTGTTGGCCGATGCATTAGCAGACAGTGCCCGATTTGCTATCCATCTTTGCTGCAAATAAGCGACCTAGAGAAAACGCACCCAGACGTTTATCAAAAGTTCGGTATTGGTTTTCACGTTGTTCGTAGGAGCCATCAATGCTTTGCTGGGATAGGACGTGATCTTGTCATTGAGCACACATTGATGATGTGTTTATAGAGCACATGTGGTCTAACTCGCGGCAGTGAAATTGCCGAGGAAATGCAACCCCTTGGACCCTATCTGCATCATCCGAGCACAACAGTGAGATGCAGGATTTCACAGATCTAACCTATACTTCAATTCCACAACACAAATATTCAACTGAGGCGTGCATCAAAGGGGATTCTTTTGATCTAGAGAAAATGCAGACACAGATTACAACCTGCTCTCCATACACAGCTCACCCTACTTTGAGAAACATTGCCAATAATATAGTGGCTGGGTCAGATGTGAATGTTCATGCAGTTTAGCCGTTTGGGAAAACGATCATAAGAGATATCATAGGAAACTCGGTCTTTGCTTATAAATTCACGAAAAAATACAGAGCCAAAGCTCTTGGGAAAAGCTTGGCTGTTAAGATCGCTTCTGACCGTGCTTTTTATCCTGCTCTTCTGTTCCAGCGTTTTCTGGTGGTGTAAAAATCTGGAGATCCTTCCCTTGCAATCGTATCGTCTTTTGAACTGAGCTCCCTTCCTGCTGCCTTCTTTGAAACCAAGAACATACTGTGTACAGCAGATAAGCCTAAGATCGCTCAAGCAAGTTGAGAGTATGCTATAGACAAATCATGTGAGGCTGAGATGAACTGTATTCATGAAACAGATGCATGATGGTGGCACTTTGCTGAATCCTTGACCATGGAGAAGGGCGACTTATATAACGCAATAGCCGAGTCTTATGTAGATTCGTAGAAAATGCATTACGTACAAGCGACAGTGGGGTTCGATGGCTACGAAGACGGTCATTATAACAAAGACAACACGCACCGGAGACGATGAAACAAACGTGAATCATATTGTGAGTTTAGGCAAAGAAACAAAATGCTCATGTACAAAAGGAAGACTTTTTGTCTCGTGACAGAAAAACGGCCGACATGATTGCTCCGATCAGCACAACTCTGCCTTAAATGGGATGCTATATTTTCTGTCTTCAGCGGATGCAGACGTTGAAATTGTTAAAGAAACAGTATAACGATCCCGCCGTAGCACCACACAGTTCTAGGGCGAGGATACAGATTTGCTCATCTAGATCCTGCATTACTCCGAAAGGGACAATAAGACTATCTACTTCTGCTTTGATGTAAATAAATTGTCAAAGGAACACAAAGTGTATTATATTAATCTTTTGGAAGAACTCATGCTTATTCAGGCTGTAATTAATATTCAATGATTTTCAGCAACGGTAAAAAATGAAGTCTACAGAAGTTAGTAAAACCTGATCCTATTTTGAAGTCATGTGCAAGTTCATTCTCTCTTCCAAATATCATAAATTGGAGTTTATGATTATTCAACTGCTTAATGATAACCTCAACTCGATTAAAGTGGTCCTTGTCTCTTAAACTATGGCGTTTTACCTTACAACCATAACTTTTAAGTAACAAGTTATGGACCTGTAGTCCTTCGTATTGTGTTAATGGCCATTTTGGTCGCCGTGTTGGATGTTTGTGTAACATAATTAGCTTACATTTTGTATGATGATATAAATGTGATATTTATGTGTTCTTTTCTCCCTGAAACCTGGGTATAGACACCAAATTAATCAAATTTGAGTGGACAGTTACATAGTCATATTTTATTATCATAAATAGGTTTTGACCGCCTTCTTGGCGGCCAATTTGGATTTTAGTGACATATAATAAACTTATAAAACATGTCTGATGACGTTAATGTGTTCTTTGCCCACTGAAACCTATCTATAGATACCAAAATGTAGATCTAAAATTGAGTGGAAAGTAACATAGTTATGATCATTAATATGTTTTGGCGGCCATCTTGGCAGCCATTTTTGACACCATGTTGGATGTCTGTGTGACATTATTAAATTACACTTTTTCTGACGAAATAAATGTGTTCTTTGCCCCCTGAAACCAGGGTATAGGCACCAAATTCATCAAATTTGAGTGGATATTTACATAGCTATGATCATAAATAGGTTTTTGCGGCCATATTTCTTGGCGGTCATTTTTGAAGCCATGTTGGATTTGTGTGTACTATATGAAACTTAAACAATGTCTGAATTTAAATTCAAACTAGTCAAATTATTGTTTACGAAATCAAAATCAAGTTATATTTACAGCAGTAAAACCTTTCAGAGAATTTGTTTCTTTTTTGCCATTTTTCAATCCTGACGGCGGCCATCTTAATAAAGGACGCCATTTGAAATTTTGTAGTGGCTAACGTGTTTATCAAATCTATAGTGACTGAAGAGTAGATGTGCCAAATTTGGTGCTTGCATCACAAACTAAACAATTTCTTGATATATAGACTTGATCTGCTGAGCTTTGTGTCCACAATGGAACTGAGACAGTTTCACTGTATAGTGGAGTGTAGGTTACTAATACTATATGTGCAAGTTACATAAAGGACAATATCTTCCACCTAAACAAGTACATTATTCGATTTGTGTGGCTGTTCTCCCAAAATAAGTTAAACAAGAAATATCTTTAAAAAAGATATACGGCGTTGATTGTGGTCGATGTTTATGAACGATCAAAAGTTATCTCTATGAGATAAAAAGTAGAGGATGCCTTTTTTCTGCGCAGTTCTTAGCTCCATCACAAGCAAATCAATTACGGGGTGTTGCGCCATATTTCGTGGCTTATTTTGCTTTATGTGATATTATTACTCAGATATCTATATTTACAGAATAGAAAACACAAGAAACATGAAAATAAACGAGTGCATATAGGTCAGCCGGCAATACTCGAATCTTATTTAATTGCATAATTATAGTATAGTGAATTATTGTGCTCATGCTTAATAAACTGGTCTAAATGGATAAATATTTCTAATTAATTTTATCAAAATTGGTCCTTATCCTGCAAATGTTGAAAACATCGATGATTGACATACCACAATAATATCGCCGAATATCTTTATTTAGTATCTTTCTGATCAAAACAGACTTCAAGTGCACAAAGTTTACGAGACGGCGTTTATATAAAGATTTCTGCAACTGACCGCAAACTGACCTTGATACCTTGCGGATTGGAATGCAATGCATTAAAGTTAGGTAACAATTCTGCTGCTGAAACGACGGCTTGTTTACGCCAACTGTACACGACCAAGGCAACAGCTGTGCCTAAAATATTGATATATCGACAAAGCGACTAAACGAACTATTTACTCCATCAGACAAAAATAGCATAGATTCCATTTTTTCCTTCAATGAAAAGATCGCACCCCTTCTGCAAACTCCGGTGATGAACTGTATATAAACTCTGACTTTCACACACTGGTCGCGAATTGACCCGATATACCTCGCGGGTTGAAATGCAATGCAAGTAAGTACTAATATGAGAATATAGCCTTTAGTATAAACGCTTTTGCGCTGGTAATTCTCTGAAAATAAAAGGTGAACGCACAAACTGTATTTATGTCGAAAATTGATTGTAAAACTGTTCTATCTATTGAGCCTCTTTATTAGAGATAAAATTGTTTCATGCAGTAAAACAGTGTTACAAAGACGCGGATATGTTTCCAATGTTCTGGTGTTATACTCAAATCAGCAAATGGAATAAATGAAGTGTATTCATTCGTACCAAGCCGCGGGAAATTGTATTTGAATATTATTGGACACTTACAAAGGTCAGTCAGGGTGAAAAGCTGGCTTAATACAGCTTACGCCGAAAAAAAACACGCTAGCTATGACGGAACGAGAAAGTGGTGTGTAACCGTCTATATCCGATTACTGTGCTGTGCCCAGAATCAAAGCGAACCGCCTAAACTGAAAGTTAAATCATTTTTTGTTGACAGTTAGTCATGGTGCTACACTAAGTTGAAAATGGGAAGGACTATCGTTGACATCAATGTTTCGGATGTTGAAAAAAGAAAAATTCCAAGTAAACATTATGTATGTATTTATGTCTATTGGTAGATCATCAACCTATTCATACTACGACAACTTTGAAAATGACAGTTTTGTTTTTGACAGTCAATATGTCTCCGTGATTAAAATAAAATCATTTAAATGGAAGACGATACAAAAAATCGTTTATGTTTATGAATGTTGTTATGATGAATCTTGTTTGTTGAATGCACAAAAATTGTGACCAAAAGTGTCATTATGCTTATTAAATAGTCTTATTTATAAGATGTGCAAAGAATCAGGTATGTGTATTAACGGTATCCGCAACTCCATGCATTAATCCAATAACAGCGAAAATATGCTGTCGTGGCTGATATCCAGTCAGATAAGCCAATAATTATCGATTTTATCGATACGCATAATAGCTTCACGTTGTTAACCTAGATGATAGTTTACCTTGGTAATTTAAATCCCGATGGTCACATCATTTGTTATTCAATATTTAAAATGTTACCCATTTTAGAAAGCTGAAATATTGCTCTTCTAAATATCTAATTTATATGTCAATGCATAACATATTAAAAAAGATATGACGAGTTAAACACAACGTAATTACGGTTTGTCTTCCACTGCGGCTGAGTTTCGGGTAAAAAATATCGTCACCTTCACTGTTATTATATATTATTGCTCTGTCATTTTTAGTCAGAAATTTAACAAATAACATTCATTAGAAAGCTTATACATTGGCGTTTTTTTCTGTTATTTTCAATTGTTTATTTGAACTATTCAATGTATTGCGCCGAGTTAAAACCAACAGTACTAGCAGCCGCGGTCGATTTAAGCGGCTGCGAGACGCGATCTTCAATTTGAGATCATCAAATATTTACCATTTTTATTTAAATATTTAAGAAGTAACCATCGTACGAAAGCTTGAAAATTGATATTTAATTAGAAAACAGATGAAAAATATTACCAAAATTGCGTTACCGATTTGTTGTGTTTTCAATCGCGTCAGATATTGCATCTGTGATTTCCCATCAGTTGCTTAAAACTATTCACAAAGAGACGTTTATTTATATAAATGAATTATGTAATACAAACATCAATTAAATTGTTTAAAAGATTAATTATATAAAAGTGTATAAAAAATACACGTGCGTCTACTGTAATAACAAGTCTTTAGCCTACATTATTCAATCAGTACATGAATATTCTCAAAATAAATTTGTCACACATCAAACACACATGAACAACTTCTCACATATTGACCTTTGATAGGCCGCTTTATTTAACAAACAAGTACAATCACAATAGATCTTTGCAACAAATTTAGAAATTGCTTAAATCATGCTAATTAGCATGCGTCCTTTAAATTGTTCCGACATTAACTGTTTTCACGCCGTTTTCATTTTCGGTATTGCACTAAAAATTCAAACAAAAACAATAATCTTGTTAATGTAACCTTAATTGTACTATTCATTAGTTTTTATCTACAATCTCAGTGTTGTTCAGTATGGCATAAAGTAAAGATGATTTTGTTAATTTCTCAGATATTGAGAAGCTTGAAAAGGTATTAGGTGATTTTACAGAAAGTGAATGCTGTTTTAGTGATAGTGACTTTGAAGTAGAACAGGAACCAAAATCTTAATCTATCAAGTCTAGTAGGAATACAGAGATAAATGATACAAAGACACATAAGAAGACATTGTATCAATGTGATGAATGTGACAGGTCTTATGCTTCAATTTCTTGGATGCGTGGTCATCTTCGCACAAAGCATTTTGAATATTCTTCCAATAAAGTCAACAATGAATGGTTAAGTGAACATCAACCTGAAATGTAAGGTTACATAATCATCTTCTATCTTGTTAAAAGGTTTACAAAACATCCATAAATGCAACTTGAAAAGAATAAACTTGAAGTAAATCATGAAACGAATTTTTAATAGATGTAAACATAATTTTGTTTTAAATTGTAAAATGTGCATTTGGATAAAAAAAATCCCTCATTCCAACTTAAATAGCATTAAAATTACTAAGTAGAAACTCACAATTTTTTTGCAAACCATTTAGCAACATCAGTTTAGTAAATTTGCAGCTTCCATTTATATTTAAAGATGTTTAAATACATTTGATGCTTCGTCCAAAATATACCATAAACTTATTGTTACCCCTACAATGCTATTTTCCCTCAAATTCCAATCAAAAAAGCCAACATAATTAATATCGTATCTGCCTTTCAAATATTTCCAAGACAACATACGATACATTATCCATCGGTTTATATAAATTTTAACAATCAGTATAATCTAATATAAATTGGTACATATTGGCTTGTTTAACATACATTTCCGCCATTTTGAAATCTATCCTCTACCTAAGGCAAATATTTTTAACCCGAATTAATGACTTAATCAGCATAATCTAACATAAATAAACATGTGTAACTGATTTTGAAAACATACCTGTCATTATACTATGTCTATTTAGTCTCAATGCCCGTTAAATTACGGTGATTTAAACATTTTTTTACATAATGAAAGACGTCAGATGCACTATTTTTGTTTTCGGCTTCATACGAGTGCGCATGCGCGATCATTGTGCGACAGCATGTTTGGCTTAAAATCGAGTTGCGGATACCTCTCATACACATACCTGAAAGAATATAGAGATATTTTTTTATAGACCAGTTGACGAGTGACGTCACGCACACCTGCAAAGTTTAGACTCCGCCCACTGGTTGGCAAAAAGAGGTAGAATTCATATAAGCGCATATAGAGAATGTTGACAAAATCATCGTTTTTAAGGATAATCATGCACAATATCAAATATAATTTTACTAATTATGTCTGAATAAAACATTAGCATGCAAGAAAATGCATCTTTGAAACGATTATATTGTTGTTATTATTTGATTTTACTAACAACGAACTCGGGAGTGGAACACAATCTAAGAGCTCGATATGTGGTAACCACAAAAATCTCTCTACTTGGCACTTCTTCGCGACCATTTTTAGTTAAAACATTCTCAGAAATTGAAATTCTTTCAGAATAAATTAAATTTAATGAACGAAAACAAATAAGGATGATACAAACAACCAATAGGTCAATTTTAAGTACGCAACATAGGGTAACTGATTTGAACCTTTATATGTTTGGAAAAAAAACAAAGACCCGTAAAATGTATTTTATAGGTCTTTGGAAAAAACTTGCCTTGGTTACACATTAATTAAATTCTCTTGATTAATGTAATTGTTTTAATTAATTGTTCACACTAATTTTGACAATCTTTGTTGCAGCATTTATATCCCGGTGTTTAATTGCACCTTTGTTCATCACAAACTGATTATCTCGTTATGATCGGATACTTCATAAACCCAGGGACATATACGTGGGTCCCTGCATAAACCACATGTGGCAGATCAGTGTCTGGTCATTAAACACAAGTAATGATACCACCTTGTCATCTCTTGGCATCTTGAGCAGTCCATTTAAGCCAAATTTAAAAGCTAAAATACTGAACAGTTGCTTCAATAAAATATTTTAACATTTAAAAAAATAAGACATTTGTCGGAAATGGGTTAACTGGAACTAGAGTATATATATAAGCCAGTTTAATCATAATAATACATTGTTTAATAACTATACATTTAAAATATTGTGCAATTTTACTGCTACGCAATTAAGGTATTTAACGGGTACCAGCAAAAGTAAACTCCACTATTACGTGTACAGATTGTAAATTACTGCAAGTGTACGAAACACCATCATGAACACAAGCAATCACAATAGGGTAAAAAATAATTGCGTTAAATAAATAACATATATGCATTTTTGATAAAACTCTAGATTTTTAGCACTCCTTATTACTAGTAAAGAGATTTCAATATACATGCAAATACAGTTCAATTTGCATAATATGCAGGGTTTTCCGTTATATGCTAATTGTATTAATGTTGTCATTCAATGTAAACGAAACGAAAATTCATTCAATGTAAATAAAATTACCACAATATTTAAAAATTGTAATGTATTCCGCTGTTTAGGGCTTTGTTTTATAATTGATTAAATGTACCTCTGACACTATCGATCGCTGATAAAAATAACACTATCCACACCACTTATAATTATAATACAATGAATATATGTTTTATTATTGCTGAAATATACTTTATTAAAGTCTCACTATCAGAAAGAATACGGCTAATGTATTGTTTTGTTTGTGGAATTGTCAGTATTTAGTCTTCCGATCACGTTACTCTATGCTTATAACTACTTTGTATTTTTATGAATAGGAAATTTTATTTGTGAATATACATTTATTTGGTACTAAATATGATATATTGGGCACTAGTTTTTAATAGTTTTAATGTTATTTCGGTTTTATATTACCAATTTATTGACTAAACAAAAGCCCTTTGTACATGTTTTACGTTACTGTAACCAGTGTTTTTGCCAACCAGTCAGTGCGCATGCGCGGAAAATACCGAATATAAACAATAACATTCAACTGGTCTATATGGGCTAAATTCTTGGAAATATACCAATATAAAAAGAAGCTTAATATTTGAGAGCGTCAACAAATTTGACTACTTATTAAATTGAATTAAAAATATTATTTATTACAAAGAATGAATTATTTATGTATTTAATGATTTTCTTTTTTCAAAAGTGTATATAAGATTAAAGTGATTTTATAAGTTATGTATTTTATTGACTCACACATAAGAAGATGGGGAACTGGAGCACATGACAATCACATTATTATTATGGGCATTCAACATTCATCCAAAATCAGTTCTATTTAATTTTTAAATGTATATGGGGTTTTGTTATGCAATAATTTGTACGCATCCTACTCTTGAGAACAACTAACTTTTTAGTCTTCATAGCAAAGGAGCTATAACACTTTCAACATTCATAGCCAGAGGCAATTTATTTACAGCCAATAAGACAATACTTATTTTGCATTGACATTATCATGAAGGGTTAACAAAAATCCTATTGTATAGGGATGTTTGTTGTACATGTATACAAAGTAGAAAGTTTAAAATTTTACATCAATTATTGATATCATCACTTATTTACAGAAATAATATATCTAGGAGTTCAACTTTCTTTATCTCTTATTTTCAATGTTTAAAACATTTGACTCTTAAGCTTGAACAAAAATGCAACTGGATAAACTTGAACAAGCCCACACAGTTTAAAAATGAGTTTCCTATGCATCAGTGTTCACTTTTCATGTGGACGATATAATATTGATCATTTTCCAAGTACAGTACTGTAAATACATTATTTTTCAGTATATTATCATCAACTATTATTGTAAGATGAATCATTAGTTTGATTTTAGTACAACAGAAAATGAAAAAAGTTAAGCGCATAACTTTATTAAACATTAGCCTCATACAAAAAGACTAACTGCAACAAACTTCCTGTTTATATTTCAAGTGTTAGCTTATGCATCTGTTTAACTTGTTAGGTTGATTGTGTCATTGGCCTATAGGTTGATTGTGTCATTGGCCTATAGGTTGATTGTGTCATTGGCCTATAGGTTGATTGTGTCATTGGCCTATAGGTCGATTGTGTCATTGGCATATAGGTTGATTGTGTCATTGGCCTATAGGTTGATTGTGTCATTGGCCTATAGGTTGATTGTGTCATTGGCCTATAGGTTGATTGTGTCATTGGCCTATAGGTGATTGTGTCATTGGCCTATAGGTTGATTGTGTCATTGGCCTATAGGTTGATTGTGTCATTGGCCTATAGGTCGATTGTGTCATTGGCCTATAGGTTGATTGTGTCATTGGCCTATAGGTTGATTGTGTCATTGGCCTATAGGTTGATTGTGTCATTGGCCTATAGGTCGATTGTGTCATTGGCCTATAGGTTGATTGTGTCATTGGCCTATAGGTTGATTGTGTCATTGGCCTATAGGTTGATTGTGTCATTCGCCTATAGGTTGATTGTGTCATTGGCCTATAGGTTGATTGTGTCATTGGCCTATAGGTTGATTGTGTCATTGGCCTATAGGTTGATTGTGTCATTGGCCTATAGGTTGATTGTGTCATTTGGCCTATATGTTGATTGTGACATTGGCCTATAGGTTGATTGTGTCATTGGCCTATAGGTTGATTGTGTCATTGGCCTATAGGTTGATTGTGTCATTGGCCTATAGGTTGATTGTGTCATTGGCCAATAGGTTGATTGTGTCATTTGCCTATAGGTTGATTGCGCATTGGCCTATGGGTTGATTGTGTCATTGGCCTATTAGTAATTTTACCCAGTACCAAATAAGATGACTACGGTCTCATTTTTGCTTCTTAGATTTTTTTTTATATTAAAAGCCTCACACTATGTATATTATTTACTTTAGGTAGAAATGGCATCTGGTTCTAATTGTTACTTATCTGTTGAAAATTGGTGAATACACTTGAGCCTTAATACGTGTATTGAGTGTAACCTATATTTAAAAAAAAAACATTTTATTTTATTTTCAACACATTTCATTATTAAAGTATAGTTCATTAACTTATTCAGTTTCAATCAATTATTTGGCTTGTTTTGACATACTGCTTTGAGGTATGGGGTGTCCATCCTAGTGCTGATGTCAAAACAATACATCTTGAATTTTCAAAACCAACCAATATCTGTCTGTCTTTCCACAAACTATTTCTGAATCAGTGTTATGTGTGATTTCTTAAGGCCAGCCATTGCAAAAGATACATTAAAATTAAAACAGAAGATTTAATACCTGATAAGTTACTTTTCCAATGTCATGACTCAGAGTGTAATTTAACCAAATTGGGAAAGCTGTATAAGCATATGTGTCTGTTCTGAGAAAACTGGGCTTAATTCATGTGCGTAAAGTGTCGTCCCAGATTAGCCTGTGCAGTCAGCACAGGCTAATCAGGGACGACACTTTCCACCTAAACTTGATTTTCGGTAAGGAGGGGACTTCCTTGAAACTAAAAATACCATTAAAGCGAAAGTGTCGTCCCCGATTAGCCTGTGCGGACTGCACAGGCTAATCTGGGACGACACTTTACGCAAATGAATTAAGCCCAGTTTTCTCAGAACAAAACACATATGGTTTCATGAATTAAAATAGTAATCTATATACTTTAAGTTTATTGAACTATTGTGGATGTTAAATATATTGCAAACTGATAACAGTTCTACGTGATATAGTTGCAATGCAGACATTCATTTCTGCCTGTCTATCTCATTGCAAGTGTATATTTTCTAAATATGACTTTGATTTCAGGTGTACATTTCTACATGAAATTAAATTGCTATATTAGGTGTACATTTTTGCTTAATAATGTATCTCTATTACAGTTGTATTTTTCTACATTACATTTTATTTTCATTACAGGTGTACATTTCTTTCATGACATTGTATCTAAATTGCAGGTTTACATTTCTACATGAAATTGTATCTTATTGCAGTTGTACATTTCTAAACAACCTTGGATTCTATAACCAGGTTTTCATTTCTACATGACATTGTATGTCCATTTCAGGTGTACATTTCTACATTCATGTCATCTCAATTACAGGTGTACATTTCTACATGACATTTATCTCTATTACAGGTGAACATTTCTACATGACATTTTATCTCCATTACAGGTGTACATTTTTACATTACATTTCATTTTTATTGCAGGTGTACATTTTATTATGTAACATGGTCGGATGACTCCACAAATGTCATCTACCGCAGATACAGCCGATTCTTCGATTTCCAGGTAGGTTTTTGTTGTTTTTAACCCTTTCCCACCCAGAGGCGAAGTGTAAATGGCTATGTGCAAACAGCATAAAAACCAGAACAGCATGCAACTTACTCCCAGTCTGTTCTGGTTTTATACTGTTTGCTGCTCGTCAGTATCTAAGGGTTGGAAATGAAGCCTTTCAAACTTGAATCTGGTAAGAAAGGTCTTTAATAAAATTGGATTTTCTAAGGGACTACAAACGCGTCAAAATACATATCTAAGTGGTAAAGGGTTAATGTACACATGTAATATATAGTGTAAAACTTCTAATGCTAAATCAGAAATGACATTGACCTGTTAATGGGTCCCTATTTAATATGATTTTAAGAGTTAACCATATCTTTGCCATCAAGTTTCGCATGTTTTACTTCCTTATGTGTGCATACTTTGCCAGCGTCTGACAATTGAGTGATAAAAATAAAAAAAAAATCTTATTTATTATGTAAGGTCCTTCAAAACTACAAGCTCAACCTGTGTGTGCAAAAATCACCTATACAAAATTTTCTTTTTTTATAAGTTGTATGTTATTTCTTTGGAATTTGAGCATTTATATTTTAGCAGAGACACGTGATCAGCTTTAATCAAAGTAAAAAAAGTAATTTGCCTGTGTATATTTTGAACAATTCACTAAATTCTAATAGGACTATAAGAATATTTTTCAAGAAATACAAACCACATAATGGCAAATTGTCAAAATATGCAAAATAAACAGATTAATTTACCAATTCAGTCAACACCTTCAATGTTCTTACTCTCTTTATACATATATTTAATACATTATGCAGTTATGATAAATCTGCCAATGTAGGGATGGCGTTGGTGAGGTGGGAGGTGGGGGTGGAGGCATAAGTAGGTCTGACAAGTGAAAAAAAAATACAAAGTTGTATACTTACTTAACTTAGTATTTTTCTCTGTTATAAACCAAGATCTATAACGTTGTTAGATTTAAAGACAAATGACCACCTACCTAACAAGCTTGTATTCATTTAATAACAATGTACAAACAAAAATTTAAATGCAAATTTCATAACGAAACTAAATAAGCGTAAACTTTGACATGGACAGGGCTTTCTACACTATATCCTGCAGTAAGTTACAAATTCTCAAGCAAATTTGGTGAAACTTGGCACGCATATAAAAGGCAATGTAGGGATTAAGTGCAACCCTTCATTTTTCACCTTATGTGATTGATCAGGTCACTGTTACTAACAATAGAAACAAAAAAGCACGCAAATGGATCCTACGATAAGTACATAGGGGTGCTTTGATGAAATTTGGTGCACTTATAAAGAGCATTATGGAGATTATGCAGTACCATATTTCTAACCTTAGTTGAAATCACTGTAACTTAAAAATAAATAAAGAAATGCACACAATCTGACTACTGTTATTACATGTACTGAAAAAGTACTGAAGGTACTGAAATAAAACATGTAATTGAAATTTTCTTTCAAATCATTGGTTTACGTACTTACATATTTTAAGAACAACTTCATGTAATACTTTTTAGAATAAGTGACTCTAGGCAAGCCTTCAGCATTTTTTTAAAATGAAAACATCACGTATTGCATCCTCTCCACCCCTGTTATTAAGCATTGTCAAATACACAAGTTTTAGCCCTGACCCAGCAATATTTTCAGCGGCGTAGGCCTTCATAAAATGAGTGGGCTCAATGTCAATGTTGGACAGTTCTGGGCTTTAGCACTGTTGAAAGCAATTTTGTTTGACACAGCCAATGGGGAAAAGCTGTGGGTCATTAGTTCTTTTAAAGACAAATTCACAAATTGGGGCAACTTTCTAAGTGCTGCCACATCTGCCATAGCATCGTGTGCATTGTATGTTTCACCAAGCAATTGTAAAACTAAATCAACTTGCTTCAAGGTCTGCTTTGGATATAATTTTCTTAATATTGATAGAGAATCGATAAAAGCGCAGTTATACAAAATATAATTGCTCTTACATTTACCAAGATTGAAACAAAATTGTTAAATCAAAACGACGACCATTATGAAAACAACTAAGCACACATTTTGAAACTTTAAGCCAATGTATAATTCTTTCGACAGCCACACATATTGACACTGGTTACACAACTTATCCAATGAATGTCATTGTCCGGACACTGCTGCACAACCTATCCAATGAATGTCATGGTCCCATAAGTCATTGAAATGCCTGTAACTTGTAAAGCCTCTTGACTTACTGGAACAGTTGGCGTGACGTATGTTGCGAACTGACTACCAGACTGGACTTCCACCGATGCATATGAGTAACCTGCGGGAATTCCCTTCCTTCAACTGGAAACATAGTTAACATTGCAATCTAGTAAAATATTGACATGCAATATCACATTTAGAATGCATCTTAACCCTTCCTGTGCTGCATTGTTTGATGAGGTTATATATCCCATTGCTGAATTGTTTAGGCTGATTATGCTAAATGTACCTACTTCACTTGCATTACATGTTACACTAGTTCTAACTGTCCAATTAATACACAATTTGCCATGTGAACTGGTCACACATTTTTTTTAACGATAATCATACCGTTTACACATTTGATTGATTGGTTGCCATGGTTACCATAGAAACAACAACAAAAACCAGGATTTTTGTGTTTAAATCATCTTCATAACACTTTACATTGTCGTTCAATCTTATTTCTAACAGGACATATATATATACATCCATATATCATTTGTACTTTTGTTAAGTTCGGATATTGATAATACATATTAAAGACATTTCATAATTTAGAAGACATAGTGAACAGATTCTACACCAAAAAGGCCTGATTATGCTTAATGTACCTACTTCACTGCATTACATGTTACATTAGTTTTAACGGTCCAATTACATAATACACAATTGCCCTGTGAACTGGTCACACATTTTTTTTACAATAATCATACCGTATACACATTTGATAGATCTGTTGCCATGGTAACCATAGAAACAACAATAAAAAACAGGTTTTTTGTGTTTAAATCATCTTCATAACACTTTACATTGTCAGTTTCAATCTTATTTCTAACAGGACATATATTTATATATACATTCACATATCATTTGTACTTTTGTTAAGTTCGGATATTGGGCGAAAATACTTGTATTTTGAATTGGGAATTGGTCAGACATTCTGACATGCAGGATTTGTATAAAAGAGCTTGCCAAACGTTGCCTAACTTACACTTGTGAGATTGGCGGTCAACATAGATAATTGGTTTTACACACATTTTATATAGTTTGATGTTTTCCATGTAATGATGCAAAATTTATTGTTACCGCTGATAATCCAAATAAAGATTCTTACGTCATGTGATTTAAGATAGCATCGCTAGCTGCAATTCTATCTGATTCAGTCGCAACTTGCTCTATCACCTCACCAGCTGGCTGTTTCCATTATTTTTAAGTTGGTGTCTGATATTGTTTTGAGGTTTATGCGGACAGGCTCACAGCATATTGTTTACTCGGGATGGTCCACCCAGGCTGTCCACGATTGCTAAATGCAGAAACAAATATAACTATAGCAAAGATAAAAGTAAGTACAAGATCTAAAAAAATACACATTTACTTCTGGTAACTGTATCTCGATGTTTACATTAAATAGAGCATAGACAAAGACCATAACTATTATATAATGATAATAATGCCCGTTATTTACATCTTTGAACTAAATGTCTATTTAAATGATTACCATATGTGTATTTTATATAAACGCTCTGATCATATATATGTGACCTTACCTGTTTCAAGTTTTGTGTTGACAACAAAGCAGGTATTCAACTTTTCCAGGTCCATTTTTATGTCCCCCACTATAGTAGTGGGGGACATATTGTTTTTGCCTTGTCTGTTGGTCTGTTGGTCTGTTGGTTGGTTGGTCTGTTGGTTTGCGCCAACTTTAACATTTGCAATAACTTTTGCAATATTAAAGATAGCAACTTGATATTGGGCATGCATATGTATCTCATGGAGCTGCACATTTTGAGTGGTGAAAGGTCAAGGTCAGGTCATCCTTCAAGGTCAAAGGTCAAATATAAGGGTCAAAATCGCTCATTTAATGTACACTTTTGCATATTTCAATATTCAAGATAGCAACTTGATATTTGGCATGCATGTGTATCTCATTGAGCTGCATATTTTGAGTGGTGAAAAGGTCAAGGTCAAGGTCAGAGGTCAAATATATGTGGCCAAAATCACTCATTTGATGAGTACTTTTGCAATATTGAAGATAGCAACTTGATATTTGGCATGCATGTGTATCTTATGGTGCTGCACATTTTGAGTGGTGAAAGGTCAAGGTCATCCTTCAAGGTCAAATATATTGGGTCAAAATTGCTCATGTTATGTCACTTCTGCAATATTGAAGCTAGCAATTTTATATTTGACATGCATGTGTATCTTATGGAGCTGCACATTTTGAGTGGTGAAGGGTCAAGGTCAAGGTCATCCTTCAAGGTCAAACATCATATACGGGAACATAGTTTTTCACAAACACATCTTGTTCCCATTGTCTTTGACTGTGTAGGTTTTACCATACGCTGCAGTGTTTACCAAACGCTGCAGACTGTTTACCAACTGGCAGTCAATGTTACTGCTGCTCTACTACATATTTTTTTTCTTTTTTGCTACTTCTTTTTTACTCGTTAACCGTCTTATGGTTACGATTCACGATTGTTGTTTTTTATTTGTCGCGAAAATATATTACTTTCGGTTCATTTTTACACAATTTTTTTAATAAAATCTATTTTGACCTTGTAATATATTGTACTTTGCATATCATCGATACAATCTATTATTGAATTATATAAACATGTTTTTATTTAAGATTTATACTTCGTAAATAATGAACCGAACAAAACGGACATGTCACAACTTCAGTTACGATATTTACCGACATTAGCCGACTTCAACCGATCTTACAAAAAAATGCAGGAAATGATTACAGTTGTACTACCTTAAACTGCTGTCTACTCCACATTAGAGTGGGACGTGCATTTTGAACTTTTCAAGCATTCAGCTTAATGTCTTTGTACTCTTTTTTAACATCAAGCGTAATGAATTGTGTGTGTGATAAAGCATATTACATACTCATTTATAGTTTTTTTTTCAATAATTGTTTCCTTTGATACTTACCATAACAAAACAATTGTTGCAAAATCCCATATGTTGTAAATACGGTATATTACAAAATACTGAATAATATAAAAATAATGAATGATGATGATTATGATAACGATTAAGAAAATTGTAATACAAAACACAAAACAATCATAATCACATTACATGTATATTGATAATCTAAAAGCATTGAATAACTCTATGTGCCATGTTTAACACTGTCAAGGTCATCCTTCAAGGTCAGACAGTGTTGTTTTAACACGGATTGAGTTGTTTGCAGCACTTGAGTCATTAGTGTCTCATTCTCGATAATAATGTCAGTTTGTTGTTTTTGCTTATTATATTTTAGCTGAGACATTAGCAGTTTGAAGCCACATCAATAATCAACACTAAATTGTCGTTGTGTTAATTATCAGCTTATTATTACTATTGTTTGACTCTGCGTATATACAGTCGTTTCATTTTGTTTATATTATACAGTTGATATCGCTCATCATTACCCGATAATCCCGTATATTTCAGTTTTAAAGCAAACTCCGGTAAATATTTACGATAAAAGTGCTCAGTACACACACACATTCGCAATTATTCTTAATATCAAATACATTTTGGCATTTGTTACTATTAAAGATGTGATGAAATAACGTCCAATCCGGGCGTTTTTTTTCCCACTGAATACGCGTAAATCGCCCGACGTGATGTTCATGTTTTTATATACAACACAAATACACCCTCACTTTCCATGCAACGTTCTACATGTCTGCATAATTTTTCGCGTGCTTTTAATGGAGACAAAGGATATTTTAGCACTGTTTATTTGACGCTAGAATTTGTTAATGTCGCATTAGCATTAAAATTCGGAAGCGTGTTTCGGATTACAAATTTAGTAAAGCTCATTTGAGAATCAGACAAACGAAACATTAACATTGTGCGTAATTAATGAAACGATAATTTGTTTAAGCGCATTACGTGCCATATCGCTATTAAAACGTGAAAATAATAACTAGAAAAGTAGCGTAAATCTAGGTTTTTACACTACATTAATGTAGGTGTATATCTTTTATACACTACACAATGTAGATGTATATTACGCTGATCGTACCTGAAAATAAAAATTAATAATTGCATTACAATTTCCACGGTAATCAAAACTTTAATTACGATATTATTTTATACAAATAAATATTTTGTTGTTTTTGTACAAAAGTACATGTAAAATTGGTTTGCAATTATTACGATACAAAGATAAAGCAGCGCCGTACATAAAATGAAAACACCGATGAAATTTGACACATTAACTGCACATCAACTGCTTAAAAACTAAGTCAGACATGTCTGGATTTATATCGCGCTCCGGATATATCGCGATCGCGATCTTTGGACCCCGTCAATCGCGATATAATGGATCTGTAGTGTATATTGATAATCTAAAAGCATTGAATAACTCTATGTGCCATGTTTAACACTGTTTGAATCAAGTTTTGTTCATCACCTGAATAAGGATTACTGAACGGAAATAAATCATTGAAAGTAGTGGAGTGCTATTAAGATTTGTTGTATGTGTGGGAAGTAATTCATCTTTTCAATGTATGCATTGTTGCAAACGCCTTTTAAATCCACTTGAAAACACTGTATGTATTTGGGGTAGAAAAAAACACTTTAAAGTATAAGGCTATTTATTTCCATGACTGTTTATAATGGTTACATGTTACTTAATAATCTTCCTTAGATAGAAATGAAAGTGTGTGTTTGTTAAACTTTACCTCCAGTTTTTATAAAGAAGTAGTCAATGCACTGAGCGCCTTCAGGTCATCTGAGCCTTGCACTTGGTAAACTGATATCTTAAGGGACCTTTTCACAGATTTTGGCATGTATTGAAGTTTGTCATTATATGCTTTATATTGATAAATTTAAACATTGGACATAAAAGCTCCACTAAAAAATCTAGAATAAAATTAAAAAAGAAAAAAAAGTAATCCTCAACAGGGCTCGAACCAATTACAATGCAGTCCGCACAGGCTAATCAGGGACGACACTTTCCGCGTAAACTTGGACGACACTTTACGCACATGTATTAAATCCCTATTTCACACCGCGCGACTCATATAATTGTAAAGCTTAATGAAACAGCAAAGACTCCAGATTTCATCTTGACATCCGCATGGTAGTTCTTAAGTTTTGATAAGTTGTAATTGAGGACCAGGCACCTAATGAGCTTGACGGCATCTGGAAATAAAGTTGATTGTAGCCCCTTGATTGATTTTATTCAGCACTAGTCTGAAATTTAAAGCACTGTCTCTGAACAACCCATTGTATTTTGTTTAGGTCTCAACCAATCTTTAAATATTACAATAAATTAGTATTGTTGAAAGTTTTGCCATTAGGGATGTTAAATTCACAATTTAAGGATAAAAATAAAATTTAACTTAAGATGCTTCTGGAATACCATCCCAGAACTCTGCCAAACTGAAAAATACAACCTCTGTGAACCCCAAGAAGAGCCTGATGGTCAATCTCATGATAAAAATTGAGAGAGAAAAAACAAGAGAAGATTTGTCAGAATAATGATTAAATAATGTTCATGGTATCAGGCACATTATTGTTTTATGAGAATGTCACTATAGAAGCTATCCATAATTTCAAAGAAGATAAAAAAATTCTGAGTATACCTACTGTAGAGATGTCCACTTTGAATAAAATTGATGTATGGAGTATACAACTTATATTTATATATATTTTTTTATATTTTATATATACTTAATACTTCATATTCTGAAATAATAGGTCAACAATGACTGTTGATCACGTATCGGCTCACATTTATATGTCTAAGTATGTTTACCTACGTTCGTTAACTTTGCGTCATTTAACATATGGTGTTTCTCTCATGTCTATCCAATACAATTGAGGATGCCTTGTTCACACCTCATCTCATTGAGTTTGTGCTTTCCAGACGTATTAATTGCATTCTCGCTGTCACTTGACTGTATCAATCATTAATTAGCACTTGATTTAATTATGAAGTCATGTAATAGCTGGTAACCACTCATGCTGTCACAATGCGTGCATGATCGATGTCACTGGTCTGGGGGGGGGGGGCACGCTGATTTTCGTCATGAGTCAGGTCACACTTGTTCCGCATGACTGAATATGGGTTCTGTAATACTGTCCACTGCTATTTGGCTGATCAGTTATAAACTAGTAGTCATATAATTATATAGTTTGGATATAGGGATACAGCACTGCCACAGTGGTGGTTGGTGTATATAACACTATCAGGAGCCAGTGAGGTAATTCTTGGTTGTTGGGAAAAAAGAGCCTTGCTCTGGGAAAACAAACAGGGTTCAATGCGTGTTTGTGTTGTCCCAGATTAGCCTGCACAATCTGCACAGGCTAATCAGGGATGAAATTTCTGCTTGAACTGGATTCTCACATAAAAGTAACTTCCTTTAAAGAAAAAAATATATACATGAAAAGCTGAAGCTGAAAGTGTTGTCCCTGATTAGCCTGTGCAGACTGCAAAGGGTAATCTGGGATAACTCTTTAAGAACATGCATTTAACCCCATTTTCCCAGAGCAAGGCTCAAATGCTAGCACAAAGTATTGTATGCGTTCAATGTATATCATTGGATTCTTCATATAATATTTATGCCCCCCTTCGAAGAGAGGGGTATATTGTTTTGCACATGTTGGTCCGTCGGTCGGTCCTGTCCGTCTGTACTAGATGTTTTCCGGATGATAACTCAAGAACTCTTAGGCCTAGATCATGAAACTTCATAGGTACATTGATCAGGACTGGCAGATGACCTCTATTTATTTTCAGGTCACTAGGTCAAATTTCAAGGTCACATGACTCATAATATACAATGGTTTCCGGATGATTACTCAAGAATGCTTAGGCTAGTACTTTGATCATGACTGGCAGATGACCCCTATTGATTTTCAGGTCACTAGGTCCAAGGTCAAGGTCACAGTGAATCGAAATAGTAAAATGGTTTTCGGATGATAACTCAACAATTTATGCCTAGGATCATGAAACTTCATAGGTACATAGATCATGACTGGCAGATGACCCTTATTGATTTTCAGGTCACTAGGTCAAAGGTCAAGGTCACAGTGACTCGAAACAGTAAAATGGTTTCCGGATGATAACTCAAGAATGCTTACGCCTAGGATCATGAAACTCATAGGTTTATTGATCATGACTGGCAGATGACCCCTATTGATTTTCAGGTCACTAGGTCAAAGGTCAAGTTCACAGTGACCAAAACGTATTCACACTCGCTGCCACTACAATGACAGCCCACATGGGGGGCATGCATGTTTTACAAACAGCCCTTGTTGTTATAATATTTATAATAAGTAATAATATATCTTGAACAGTTATAAATTATTTTTTTTAATTTGCTTGGGTTGTAATCATGAAAAATGAAATAATATTGGATCTATTGTAAAATACAAAAAGATTCAGTGTTTTTGTTAGTGATTATTTCACTTAATGCCAGTATTTGGGCTCTTTGTTATTATTTATGCTATTGTAAAAGTACAGATTCAGGGCGTGTTTTCACCATATTGATATATAACTACATGAAATACAATGTTCTGAACAGTTTAAATTATTCAGTAACTAAATCATAACAACTTCAACACGTGTTATTTTAAAACTTTAAAGGTTCTTATCATTTCAAAATCAGTTATGTATCATAAGAGGGAATATTGTGACTATACTTGGGAAGGACTATAATATTTGCCTAACAGTTGTGTGGGAATTAATATCTACCTTAACATATGAGCCTCTCTCAGGAAAAACAGGGCTTAACCCTTT